>NC_085087.1:1300520-1553020 GCF_963422355.1 Corticium candelabrum | reverse complement strand
TGTATTGTAGCAGGGATTGCGTGTACTTGACAACCAAGAAACACCTTCAGGAGCTGAATGCCACCTACAGTCAACTATTCACATGTCCCATACTACAGTATGATCAATCCTTTACTACATTGTGCTGTATCTAACACTGTTGATAGTCAATGTTTGGCGATATCAATTTCTATGTCAGTGAATACCATACCACTGTCATTACAACGGAACTGAGTGCACTTATACTGTATACTTCAATTGTCTTGATCATTATCGCAAAATGACGACTACCTACCATGCCTAGATACGTACTCTAATTACTAGGAAGTTTGCATGTTTACTTCCATGACAGCTGCAAGGGTTTCAACAAATACGTAGAAAACTCCATTGGACGTGTTACTCACCAATGCGAGGTGCCTAAAGATACCATAAAACTAGTATTTAACCATTCCCGATACAAATATTAAGAACATAGTACACAAGAAAAACAACAACGACAAGAGTTGTCTTAACCTGTGTGGTTGATCTTCTCGAAGGTCTATCTCATATACTACTGCATCCTCACCACATGAAAGAAAAACATGTGGATCACCAGGAAGTAAAGCCAACTGCACAAATTGAGCAAAAGTGTCAAAATCTGCAACACATCAATTGAATCTACCTTGTGAGCAGCACCACGATGACTTGCAACTCTTTTGTTTTCTCTTAGTTCACCATCACAAGACAAGACAGCTTTGAAAATCTACAGAACAATCATGGCAACACAAATGAAAACGTTTCTCTAGTTTAATTTATACGAATTATATTCTGTAACATCTCCCAACATGCAGTGTGAAATGAAAGAAGAGCCTACTGGTAGAGGTTGAGGGGATGGAAATGTAAAGCTTCCCCAGTTTATTGATCCTTCAACAACTGTAGTCTGGTCGCATTAAATATGAATAGTTAAATCGTGTCAAAGCATGTCCACTTTCCAACCAAATAACAACTACAATAACATTATTAGAGATACAAAACAGTCTCTCATAACAAGGGCTACTGAATACTCTTCAAATACCGAAAAGCTTCTACAACAAAATTGTTCAATCCTCTTGTCTTTACTTTAAGCAACAGGTCAGTGGTAATACTGGTCCTAAATCCAAACTTCTTTTACAAGGAGAGAAACAACTCAACCTTTCACACCATCCTGTCAAGATTGACTTATTATACTTGACAAACAGTGAGGCTAATCTCACAAGAAATTGATGCCATTGGCATTTACAATATGCATAGTGATCAGGTTTATATTATATTGTATTGGACAGGTAACACCCTAATAGTATAAAGCTAAAACCAAGATATTCCTGTAGTTGTGCTGACTGATGTTAACTCTTTCTCTATATTGACTGATGTCTTAGAGTGTCGTTCTTTGTATTACTGTACAGTGCAGCATTGTAATAAAAGTTAATTCAGTAACAAATAACCTCAACCTTAATTAGTGTCTGTCTTAATTATAATAACTAAAAGTCTCTTGTTTTTCTTTTTGAAGCAGGCATGTTATTCCATGCATGCAACTGTGTATCAAGTGGAAATACTGAACAAGCCACAGTGTGTATAAATGTACACAAAACTTTCTATTTATTAATTTATTTATTAATCTATTTATTAATTCATTTTTCATTACTAACCCTGTTCTCATTCATTCATTCATTCATTCATAAGAACACCATTATCATCACAATAAAATCTAGCTACAACATAAAAGTCCCTGGCTGTAGTAGCCCTGTCAGTCAAATCTAATTATTCATTACTTCCTTCATTTCTACAAATTCCACAAATAAAAACAGCAAACACGTCTGGCAGTTCCAATTATAGCTGTACCACTTTTCAAAAGCTGAACTTTTGCCACTTGCTTCCTGACCCATACTTTTGTTTTAGAAGTAGCAAATTAATTAAATAACTACACATTTTCACTATCAGTCTATTATAATTCTGGTAGAAAGTTGCCAACACTTTCTGCCTTAATGCATAACAACAAGTTTCAGAATTGAATGTTCTGTTGCAAACTAATAAATTATTGTTGCTCAAAATGTGCTTCTACCACCTTTGTTCTGCTATACCTGCCCATCTCTTGCTGCACTGACAATGACTCTGTCACAGCATAAAGGCATAAATTTGGCCTATACAACAAACCCACATGTAATAACTAGAAACAAATTGTTTCAGTGCAGCTGTGACTACAGCACCTGAAATACATTAGCAAAGTGATCGCTTTCATAATTGACAATTGGCTTTTTTTTCTGCCAATCCCATAGTACAACTTTCAGATCGTCGCTGCCACTTGCCAGTAATGTCCCGTTCTCATTAAAATGCAGTGAATTGACACAGCCTTGGTGGTACTTTAATTTGTCTTGCAAATCAAACCGTTGCACCATAGATCTGGCTGCTGACACTCTGTGTTGAAACACACTTGGCTGCACTGAGCTACAGATCTGCCGTCTGGCAATATCACACACCCAATGCCAATCAGACATACCTGCAATGCAAAATTCAGTTACTTTTAATACGCAATTACTAAAAGATGCTGCTAAAGTTAAACAAACTATCAACAGAGATAAATCAGACGTATTACTATCTATTGTGATCTAAAATGCTCCATCGCACACAATGTTTAGCTATTAAAGTGAAAATACAAATACTAAACCAATAAATAAAATATAGACATAATAACTGTAAGAACTATAGTATTTCTTCAAATAAAAGCCACCCTCAAATAAACACCGTATTTCATCCATTGCTCAGATTTTGAAGATAAAATCATATAACTTCTTTGGAGGCTAGACTACTGAGATACTGTTTCACCACATGACGTCTCAAGTGTGAAATGCGCACCACTGTTGTAAGTGTTGTTCTCTTGAAAGAGTGTCAAACCTACAGCATGACACTCTTAAAGCACAGACAGAGTCTTTAACAATAAAAGCCTCCCTCAAACAAACGCTACAGTTAAGTCATAGCTAAAAAGTAAACGTGCAGCATTTAATCAAAGAAATACGGCACATTCTAATCTACTAAAACAACTGTTGTCAATTATCAACAAACTACTGTAGATCTTCTTTCCCCAAGCTAGACAAATGTCACACAAATTCCATAACCTTCACTTGAAAACATAATCAAACGCAGAAAAATCACAAAGAAGTAAATAAACTAACACCATGATATATTCTAAAGCTCCAGATAAAGTGCAAGTAAAGCTACCGACTTTGCCAACAGCTAAAACTTGACTCGCCATAGACCAGTAATCCCATTTTGACACTATCCTCAAGTAAATAGAAACAATGTTACAATTGCAAATTTGCCTGACACAGCAGGTTGCAAATTACTCCCCCGTGCACGTGCACACACACACACACACGCACACGCACACACACACACACACACACACACACACACACACACACACACACACACACACCTGAACCTGAAGCTAAATCTGAACCCGAGCCTAAAATTCAGCTAGCAGGAGGGAGGGAGGGAGGAGGGAGGGAGAGGAAGGGAGGGAGGGAGAGGGAGGGGAGAGAGGGAGGGAGAAGGAGGGAGGGAGAGAAAGAGGGAGAGAGAGAAAGAGGGAGGGAGAGGAAGGAGGGAAAAAGAGAGGGAGGAGGGATGGAGGGAGGGAGGAGGGAGAAAGAGAGGGAGGAGGGTAGGAGGGAGGAAGAGAGGGAGGCAGGAGAGGGAGACAAGTGCTGTAGCTAGAGTTATCTACTACTACCACAAAGTAACCTCCTGGTATGCTGTCACCCGTATGTGGGCGGTCCTACAAAATAGTAACTATACCACTACATCTCCTCTTCCCAGTCTTGAAATGCTTATTACCCAACTATGGAAATGCTTTTAAAACCAACAATTGTCTTTAACAACTCTACACAACATTAATAAACTAAGAGATTGTTACAATGTGCTGTCCTGTTCCAAAAAGTCAACAGTCAAGCCGCAAGGTGGTTTGACAACTCGACTACTCCGAGAAATTATTGTTGGTAGATTGTTGGTGGAGCAGAGTCTTTAGATGCCTGGCTTATGTCGGGTGGTACTATTTGATGTGTGCCTGGAATATCATTCCCTCATTGGTCACTTAGGGGAGTACTGCCGAGCACTCTTCTGAGTAAAGAGACAGAGAGATGAGTGCTGGTAAGGTGGTTAACATGGCGTCAGTTGCTCTGGAACTCCCCACTGGGAGTGGAGACAATGCATGACCATGCTGGTTGTGATAAAACATGACGTGCTTCTTGCCGGTCTGGCAAATACTGTACTTCCAGTAGTTAGTGGTGGTAGCTCTCAAGCGTGATGACGGCTGTCAAGGTTCTCCTTTTGGCAACTCTTTAGATGTGTCTCATTCTCCACTAATCTCTCCAATTTTGGAAGGCATGGCTGACATTTTTCTTGGGTAATGGATACGGTTGTGCCAAGAGAACAAGCAAAAAGAAGTTGTGCTGGACTATAGCCATGTTCTAAAAGTGTTAATTGTACAGTACACCAACAAAGCAGCGTCTGATAAACAAATAAGAGATTTCACCATCTGAAATGCTCACTCGGCCATACCATTTGCGTGTGGGTACAGCAGACTACTGGTAACGTGTCGAATGTTATGGCTGGAGATAAAGTCTCAGAATTCTTTGAATGCAAATTGTGGTCCATTGTCGGTAATGAGTTCCTCTGGTATAACGTTCCTGGCAAAGAAAATTTTCAGCTGTCAAATTATTTGAGACGTCGCCATTGTCGACATGTTGGCTATCTCAATATAGCGCGAGTAGTAGTCAATGACTAGTAATTAGTTTTGTGATCAGTACTTGAAAAATCAGTTGCAACTTTCTGCCACGGTAAACTCAGCATTTGACTAGAGACAAGGGGTTCTACCTTTTGTTTTTGAGCAGCTACAAACAGTCATCCAACTGTATGCTTAATCCTGGCCAACAGATCGCATGCTTAGATCGCTGACGGCATTTTGTGATCCTCTAGTGTCCCATATGTAAACCTTCTGAAACTTGAAGCCACATTGAAGCCGGCACAACAATACGTGGTCCATACAGTAAGAGGCCGTCGTGGTTAGTCGTAAAATTCTCTGCAATACTGCCAATAAGGTTTAAGAGGGTCTGCTAGGAATTGTTTCTCAAGCCAGCCAGTTTGACAATAAGAGGCAGTACAAAGCCCATCTTCTGCTTGTTTGTCTTAAATCTCTGTAAGATGGTTATCACATGCTGGCAAGTCGTCGGTAACAACAGCCATGTAAGCCACCATGTCTGCTTGTAGTGCCCGGTCATCAGGTGAGACGGGACAAGGTTGGCAAACAAGATAGGGCGTGTTATCAGTTCTTTGCCTGGAACGTATTGAATAGTAAAGTGGTATCTCATCAACCGAAGCCTGAATCGAAGTATACGGGGAGGCAATTCATTGAGAGAATTGATGCTAAGTAGGAACACCAGGGGTTTACATTATGATCAGTCAGAATGGAGAAAGTCATGCCAATGAGGTAATGACTAAACTGTCACAGGACCACGTGATGGCAAGAGCATCCTTCTCCATCTGAGAGTATCGTTCCTCTGTAGTGGTCATTGATCGAGACCAATAGGCAAAAAGGACGCCATTACCCTGACGTCTGTTATTAATGCTCCGAGGCCAAACGATGAGACGTCAGCCAACACACGGCACTTGAGACTCAAGTAGATAGCCAACAGATGGTCCACTCAGTTTAGCTTTTATGTCTTGAAAAGTCCCTTCTTGGTGTAGACCCCAAACCCAAATTCTATCTTTGCTAAGCAGCTCTCACACGGGATGAGATAGTGATCGATGCAGTCTGGGAGAAAATCGACCTAGTTGATTCACCATTTGTAATAATCTTCAAACGTCAGCAATGCTCTGGCATGCTGGCATAGGAGTGAGAGCTTCTACTTTGGCATGATCAGGATGGATACCCTGCTGTTGATGACGTGTCCATAAAAGCGAACGAATTGGTGAAACTGGCACTTTGAGTCATTGAGAGTCAGACCTGCTTCTTCCAATTCTTAAGGACGGCAAGCAGGCGGCGGTCATAGTCTTCCTTTGGTGGTCTAAATACTAAAATGTTGTCCATCGTGCAAATAACCTCATCCAAACTGTGAAGCAGGTGCTCATCCTGCGTTAAAAGTAATTGGGGCCGACAAGATCCCAAAGAGGAGGCATGGTAGTAATAGTGGCCAAAGGGTGTGAGAAAGGTAGTCAGGTGTTGAGAGGACTCAGGCAAAGGAATTTGATGGAAGCTGCTGTTAGTGTTTAATTTCAAAAAATCTTGGCACCGTGGACATTTGCTAGCAGGTGTTAATAATGGACTCCTGAACAATGTGTTACATAATAAAAGAGAAAGAAACTTTTACATTGTCCGATCTTGTTGATAACCTCGCATATGAGAAGCAAGTATAGCTTTAGATCAGCATGTACTAGTACACAAAGAGCACCTCAGAGATTGTTGTATAGCTTTTCGAACGTTCCTGTAAGTTTGCTCATGAGCAATAAGTCCAATTTGTGATTGACAGTCTTGATTACATGTACGACATATATGATGACTTGTGGTGGATCCAGTAAGAATTTCATAATGCATTTTTTGACTCTTTCTCTCAATTTTTTTCACTCTCTCTTTCTCTCTGTTTCAAAACTTCTTAGACCATACATGATTTTTGTCTTTCCATGTGAAACACTCAGAAGCTATGACTTCTCAGTTTGTTCGAGAGATATTGACATTTCTCAAATGATCCCGAATCGTCTTTGTATCTAAGTTTTGGGTCACTGGTTCGTCTTGGTGCATGGAGCAATTGATGAAAAAGAACTTGATTTGTCAGTCTTCTGTTATCCATTCTGATTACATGGCCGATCTATTTTAACCATTGATTCATCAGCATACATTCTATCCCAGTCAAACTAGCTCTTCTCAGAACTTCAACATTGGACACCCTCTCTGTCCAATGTATTCTCAAAATACGACGAATGCAGCTGAACTGAGATAAAGCTTTTCTAGTTCTTCAATGTTCTTCCGGTATAAGGTCCATAACTGGGACCCATACACAAAGGTTGGAAGTGCAACTGCTTTGTAACCCTGTACTTTTGTACTCATTCGTATTCCTCGTTGACTTAAAGTCTCTTCTGTAAAAGCACCATGCATAAGCTCCACTTGCTTTTTGTAACCGAGCTGTTATGTCTTCTGCAATTAATTCTGACAATCTATTCAACAAAATTCTTGATAGTACTTTACCAGCAATGAATAGCAGTAATATTCCTCTCCAGTTTCCACATTCTGCTTTTTGTCACCTCTTTCTTTGAAAATGGTAACTATATTAGCATTTTTCAATAATTGTGGTACCTCCTCCATGTCCCAAATTTTGCAAATAACGTCCATAAATTTTGCTACAAAAATGGTACCACCTTTCTGATAAAAATTCAGTAGCTAAGCCATCTGTCCCAGCAGCCTTGCCAACTTTTAAAGATTTAATGGCACGCCTAATTTTTATATGCATTGGCAATTCATGCATGGCATGACAAAGGTCGTTGTGATAGTGCATTCAATGCGGCAGCTGTAACTGATGTATCTCTATTAAGTAAAACGATGATCTGTCCAGCATTCTGCACTTCTGATAACTCGGGTTGACTGAAAGTCTTGCACATCTTTATGTCTGGTAATGATATAGTCGAGTTGATGCCAATGATGCAATCGAGGATGTTACCAGGTTGTTTTCAGTTTATCAGGCAACTGAAATTGAGTGTTGGTAATGCTTAAACAATGAACAGCACAAAGTTGGAGCAATTTCTCGCCAACTATTATAGTCTCGACTGACTCTTGCATTGAAGTCACCCATCAGGATGACCTTGTCATCTAGCTTGTCCATCTACTGGAATTTTGACTAGAATATCATGTAGGTGGTCATAAAAGCTGTTTTTATCAAGTCCTCTGATGTTAGCGTTGGAGCATGCACACTGATGATTGTCAGAAACTTGTTCTTGCTGAAAAATAATCTTAACCTCATTATCTGATCACTGTGAGCAATGAGAAGATCTCTGAGTTTACATAGTATTCTTTTCTAATGGCAAAACTAACACTCGAGACTCGGTTTTGAGTGTTTGGTTTCCCTGACCAATAAAATCAAAATCCATCATTTCCAAGACTCGTTTAGACTGCCCTGTTCCGCAAGTCTTGATTCTGGTAGAGTAGAAATGTCAATTTCAAAACGTAAAAGCTCAGTAGCAATCAGAACTGATTTTCTCTTGGAACGTTCAGAAAATTCGCGATCAGCATTGATTTGATATTCCACCAGCCAATTTTCTTGACCTCAATGCATGCTGGAGTGTTCCTGTCAAAAGTACATGTGGTAGGGAAAAGAATTTGTCCCTGCGAGACTGAAACATTCTTACATGACATTCTTCACACAGATTGAGCTAGTCACTTGTTTGACCGGATGAAGTTGTGCAAGCAACAAATGAAAACACGATCCCTGACAACCGATTGAGACATTGTAACAGGAGAATGAGACAAGAGATTATAGTGAAGGCACAAATGCCCAGTTTGTATGCTCGATTTACGAGCTTGTAAAGGAAGCCTTCCCTGTGTGTTACCAATAACATATTTCAAATGGTAGACTCTACAGCCAGACACAGTATTTACGATGAACTGAAGGTTGAGCTACAAAAGTAAATCCTACGTAGATTAATCACAACTCACAAATCACTGTAGCCGCTGACGGGTCTTCAAAATAGGCTGGCAACCCTGAGCGTCACCATCCACGAACACACACACACACACACACACACACACACACACACACACACACACACACACACACACACTTTCTTCTTTTGCTGCGTTCATTCTAGTAAGGAACGGTGAAGGCAAGGTCACAATAGGCTATGTCGGGGAAGGGTGGAGGCTCGCTAATAGCAGAAAATATTCATAGTTGTGGAGGCCTAGATGGTGGAATGTTTGGTGACAGTACTGACATTGGCCAGTCAAGGACTAACCTAACCATGCTCCTGCCTCTGGTAAATTATAAAGCCTGCATAGTCTACAGTAAAACCACAACCATAAAAAAGCTGCAATGTAGAGCAAGGTCTCACATTTTTTGGTCTTGCTTCACAGCAGTGTTTCTGCTCATCCTGGAAGTCTTTTTCTTGTGCTTCCTTCTTGATATTATTTCTTGTGTGGCAGTCCAGATCTTATTCCTCAAAACTCTTAGTCATTCCATCTCATCTTCTAGCATCCCAATAAACATCTAGCTTGAGATGGTGCGCACACCAGTTGTTTCGTAGGTTAATGACACTTATCCATGTGCAAGATGTGACCCAATATCTGAAGATATCTCTGGGTCAGCATAGTAGAGTTTCTCTATAGGTGGAGATTTTCTGATGGAGGTGCTCTTAATATTCATGTCCCACAGCAACACTCCACGGACAGAGCAGAGGCATCAAGAAACTATGTAGACAGTGTACCTGTCGATCCAGAAGCACTGCTGTTTCCAAGCAACAAAAGAGGGTGGAAAGGACTATAGAAACAAAGATGAGCTTGATCTTCCTCTGGTGCCAAAGGATAAAGTTGAGTAACCCATACCAGGCCCGTAGGCTGTGGGGGTTTAAGGGTTCCAACCCCCCCCCCCTCAGCACGCTGAGAAAGGTCTGCTTCTTTAATGAACATAGTTTCTGCTCAGGAATCGCGCCTAGAACTCTGAATCACAATCAGTTACCAACCACATTACAAACTCAATGTGGCTACTCCCGTTTTAGATCATATTGTTTCAAACTTTAACAATCGTTTCTCTGCCCTTGCATTCACTGCCACATCTCTTCTAGGACTGGTGCCTTCAACAATCTGCACTAAGCCGCTCTATTTCAGTAATGCGGTTCAAACGTACCAGTGGCACTTGCCATCACCAGAACTGATAGACAAAAAGATTCTCGGTGGAAATTGAAGCATGATAAGATGTCATTGGACGTAATGCCAAAGTCGCCCTCTGTCACGATTAAGAACTGCAATCTAATTTCTTTTCCCAATATTAGAGTTCTTTTGCAAATAGCTTGCACTTTGCCAATAACATCTTGTGAGTGTGAGCAAAGTGCTAGCACCTTGAGACATCTTCACAATTTCATGAGAGCTTCTATGGGTCAAGACAGGCTGGCTCATTCACGTTCATTTTTTATGACAAATACATATATGCAGACAAAGCGCTGGACATTTATGTTCGTTCACATCCCAGGCGAATAGCATTAGATTCTCTTATACACCCTCATCCTACATGCACTATTGTTAGAAGTATATGTTTCAAGGGATTACTGTCGGGACATTGGATTTCAATAGCTGCTAAGCGTGATTTCGTTGCTGTATGTATACTCTTGTATGTCATACCAGTATTACAAATTGTGATCAATAAGGCAACGATGTCAACAACAACTTAACAGTATAGATCTCGGGCAATATATACATTGACATACATACATACATACATACATTTTTTGTTTTGTTACAAGAGCCCCTAAGGGCCAGGTTAGATACTGCTAAGCACTTGCTACGATACTTTACAATCTAACACTATCAGTAGTCACTATATGTCACTATACTTCAACTTGCTGCTTGGACAGAACTGACACTCTGGAGAGAAGCAATAGTATGTTAGTTCTTTGCCCAAGGGAACTTATGTATGTGGCACTCCCGCACTTAAACTCTGACCCAAAGGTCCCGGATGTTGCCAATCTCCAACTGCACACTCTAACCAATTGAGCCACATACATACATACAAACATACATACATTTTTTTGTTGTTGTTACAAGGACCCTTAGGGCCCAGGTTACTGCAGACACTACTAAGTACTTGCTACGATACTTTCTACGATACTAGTATACAATCGAAACACTATCAGCAGTCACTGTCTATATGTAACTTCTTCTTTGCTTCTTGAACAGAACCTGACACTCCGGAGAGAGAGGCAATTGTGTTAGTTCCTTGCCCAAGGGAACTTATGTATGTGGCCCTCCCACACTCAAACTCTGACCCAAAGGTCCCGGATGTTGCCAATCTCCAACTGCACACTCTAACCAATTGAGCCACATACATACATACATACATACATACATACATACATACATACATACATACATACACACAGACATACACTTATGCGTCCAATGTGCATATCATACAGATACGCTATTCTTTTACAGTTTAATATAATCTTATTATCACGTAACTTTACACTGACATCAGAAGTCCACTTTTATGGCATTTGAACCCCCCTTCTCCCGCTGTCTATGGGCCTGCATACAACTGAGATGCCTTGGTAATCCATGCTGATATCTAAACACCCAAGATGCAATTGTTGAAGACAGTACTTCCAAGGTACTAAGAAGATGGTAGTACCTCAATGGGATCACAATCAAGATGAAGAAGAATGGAAGGTGGAGGACAGGCATCATCACCAAATAGGACAGCAAGGATCTTTGTCTTCTGGTAGTTAATGGTCAGGCTTACATCATGGTCACAAGTGGAATCCAGAAATTCCAGCACACAGAAAGGCCATCATAAGAATTAGAGATCAATGCCATATCATCAGTATATACAAGATCTGACACTAACAGTTCTGATGTAATCTTCCTCTTGTTTCCACCAGATGATCATCATCAGGAGGTATGACTATCACAGACCTACATCTGGTTGGTGGTTAGTGATAGCAAGTCGGATCAGTGTCACAGTACAGGTTGAATAAGGTAGGGACAAGTACACAACTCTGTTTGACATCAGGAGATACAGAAAATGATCTGAGATCTACTATAGGTCCCTACATGTAAGTCCCTACAACAGCAGAAGTGTTGTTGCACAATGCTTTGATGATGTTGAGCAACTTAGGTGGCAGATGGCACATTACTGAAGTACAGACCAAAGAGCTGCTCTATTGACAGAGTCAAAGACTTTGCAAAGGTCTACAAACAAACACATGTATAAAGGATAATGATCCTCTCTAGCTATCTCCATTAACACCCTGAAAGAAGAGTTGGTCAGGTGCACCCCTATCCTTGCGAACACTACAATGCATGGTTCTCATGCAAATGACCCAAGCTCTGAGTTTGATCCCATTCAGTAAACTCTAGTGAAAACCCCGTTGACGATGCTCAAGAGAATCTTATACCCACTGGACATATCTAGATGGCTGCTGAGAAAGCAACAAATTAATGCCTGATGGAGTGCGAGAGCAGTAGAAGCCAGAAAGAAGCTAAGACGTCACAGCAGCTAGGCTTAGTTAAGAATCAGGCTTCAAGCCTTTATCAACTAACATCCTCACCAAAGATACAGCCATGCTGTTTGAGCTCTGAAGTGACACAGATAAGCTTAATGCTGCATAGACCTCATTGCACAATTGTCTCACTGTTGCTCATTGAGCTGCCAGTTAGACACAGATACACTGTTAGATATCACTGCCAGCTGATAAAGAGCTGTCAGAGCCCATATCTAAAGAAAAGGTTCAGTTAGCTAGTGCATAGCTCAGAGATGGTAAGGTCCCGGGAGCTGATGGGATATCTGTTGAGTTGTTGAAGTTGGAAGGAACCGAAACCATTTGCTGGCTCACCTCACTGTTCATCTCCTCTGGAGTTTCCAAACTAGCTAAATCACATCATTGTCCCTCTTCACAAGAAGAAAAGTCAATCTGTGACTGCAACATGTACAACACACACACACACACACACACACACACACACACACACACACACACACACACACACACACACACACACACACACACACACACACACACACACACACACACACACACACACACACACACACACACACACACACACACACACACACACGTGCACACACACACACACACACGTGCACACACACACACACACACATGCACGCACGTGCACACACACACACATGCCCACACGCACGTGACACACACACACACACACACACACACACACACACACACACACACACACACACACACACACACACACACACACACACACACATGCACACACACACACCATCCATCTATCCATTTGCTGCTTGTGCTCCATGATTACCATGAGGGTACAGGAGATGCAGGCCAAAAACATCAAGTCTACACTGCTTGAGGTCTGCCTCGACAAAAACGCCAGTGATTATAAAGACCTGGTTGTTTGAAAGTCTGATGACAAAACTGACTAGGAATCCTTGAGGCGGAAGAATGACAACATTGGTGACTAATTAAGCCTGCCTTGTTAAATGCCTGAAATGAATAGCCAGGGTGGTTACAGTGCAGCAGACTCTCAGTTTTTACGAGACGTTGTTCACGCCATCATTTTCTGTCATCTCTGAGGTTCTTCTCTTTGTTTTCTGATTTCTTGTTGAAATGCTCTGCACTACATTTGATGATGAAGCGCCAAGAGTTGAACTCTTCAGCTTTCTCCCTCCAGGATTTCAACAAGTTACACTGTTTGAAGTCACAAGATACAACATCATTCCAACAATGTTTTTGTTCACCAACATTGCGCTTGCAACCAACAGGAGCAAACAGAAGAAGCTGCTTGGGTAAGCAATCATTGGACATCCTTCAGAAATGTCCAAGAAAACAGAGACGATGTTGTAAGAGAATCGATGAGATCCTTTGCTGTTTAGCCATCTTGCGTATCGGAGCGTGACACTTCTGCTCCCTGACCAAAATCCCTAATATAATTCGAAGGCAACGAATCAAAAAGGACTCAAGACGACGAACATGAGGCTCAAGGAGGACGGTGCATTCGAGACAATACAGCAAGGTTGGAAGAATCACACTGTTCAAAAGACGAACCTTGGTGCTGGTCTTGATCTTACGTTGATACCAAAAGATCTGAGAGAGAGACTGGAATGCATGTGAGGCTTTAAAGATTCTGGAATTAATCTCTGTGTCCAATCCACAATCACTTTGAACAATGCTGCCCAAGTACTGGAAATGAGAGACTACTTCAATAGGCTTGTCTCCTGGCACAAGGGAGATTAGTACAGGAGTTTGAATGTGTGAGCACTCAGATGATAGAACTGCTAAGGTTTTCGTCTTTTTGCAACTAATAGCAAGACCCAGTTTCTTACAGCAGTTTAATAGAGTCCAGCATTGTGGTGAGGTCAAGCCAATTGTCAGAGAGAAGAGCCATATCGTCGACATACTCCAGATCAGTCACCAAAGATTCAAACCTCAAGGTCTTCCTGTTCCTAACAAGATCAGCATCATGAAGGAAAGCTACTTTTATGCCCATTCCTTGTGATCTGCACTCATCCAGAGCCATGTAAATGGCAACGTCAAAGGATAGATTGAATAAGGCAGGTGCCAACACACAGCCTTGACAGAGACCATTAGTGACAGGAAACTTGTCTGATATCTTCTCATAAGCCTTTACTGCAGCGCTGGAATTCTCATGTAGGGCACGAATAATGGCCAACAACTTGGAAGGCAACTGATATGAATAATGAAGAATGTGTCAAAGAGCATCGCGATTGACCGAATCATATGCCTTTTTTAAATCAATAAATAAGCATAGATGGGATGGTGATATTCTCATGCTTTTCCATCAATAGTGCCCCAACATGCTCCATGCACATCCCATGTGAGTGTTCAGAAAACCTCAGCTTTCAAAACCAAGAAGGTTAAGTCTACACACACACACATACACACACACACACACACACACACACACACACACACACACACACACACACACACACACACACACACACACAGCTCTAGGCATGTACTTAACTTCCTCTGTCAAATTGACATGCTGTGCTGAATGTCAAACATATTCAAAATGTTTTCATACTTTACAATTACGTGTAGTATGTGCATATGACAATAACTGTTATTATAAATCATGTTTGTCTTCTTCAGACATTCATACTTTCTGTCACCTCCCCACCATTCTATGCCACATTACTGTCGCAACTTTATGTCTCCGCTATCTACTAGTAGTGTGGGTTAACTTATAGGCAAAACTACGTACAGATGTGTGTATACCCAAGTTTCGTTTTTCCATTGAACATCGTCTATGTGTGCCACTCATAATCCTAGTTGACTAAACGTTCTCAAGCATGCGAGTTAACAAAATTCAACATCACTGCCGTCGTACACTTCCCTACACCTGAACGTAACAAATAAAAAAATTTAGTGTGTAAGTAGCCCTCTCTAGTTATTGCGTATGTTTGAAGCTCTCCACCCAGCCACTTACCTTGGCTTCCGGGCGTCCGGTAAGTCCTAAGGCAGACCACTGACGAACTTGAAGGCAAGTAAAGATGTCGTCACTTAGATCTACAGTAAAGTTGCACTGGTACAGTAGAACTACTCTCTTTCCAATGTAGGCATACGGTAAAGGCGTCGCTAGCCTATTGATATTAGTAGGCGTCTGGATTCCAAGGTTTGTTGTTCTCTGTATCCGGGAACGTTCCAAGCGGGAAAGAGAAAAGCCTTGATGCTTGTCGGTTTAAGTTGTAGCGATATTTGTCTTAGGTAAGGTGAGTCTCGGAATAGGCCTAGCCTACCTACTAGACGTCAACGACACGTCAGTTTGAAAGTTTTCGAATGCAGCGTGCTACAGCGGTTTTCGCAGACCGTCGTCACTGACAGTCGAGAGTTCGAAGCAAACGAGTGTCGATGACATGTGTCGACTGTAACATCCATACTCATCGGCTGACTAGGATGAATGAGTAGAATTTGTGACAGCTTGTGGTGCAGGGGGAAGCTCTAGAGTCTCTGCAGTCTCGTTGTTCAAGCTTGCAAGCGTTAGCAAGAGGGAAGACTCTTTCTAGGAACATCGTGCTGTTGATGTGTGAACGTGAGTCACCTAGCTTTACAGTATGTTGGCACCTACAAGCTGCGATTTCTTTTTATTAGATGGCTCGTTGTAACAATCGTGGACGACCTCATCAAGTTTTGTTTTTCTGCGCAAACGCGTGCTCTGCTGGCTTCTGTCTAATCCCTATGTAACGGACCGAAACAGTCAGTTGTAATCTTTGAGGCGAGTTGTCAGTTTTGAAGCATCGATGGATGTCGTGCATCTGTCTGTCATTCTGTTCTGTCAGTTCGTCTTTACGCTGGCACTAGAGACAAGTTGCAGTACGTTCGGCATACGACGCAATGACGTGTTGGCCGAAACAAGTGTAAGTGTATGTGATTGCTGCAGGATCAGAGAATGTCTTGGGTGATGATCCGCTACTCATTTATCAACGGGCCGGTCAGGACGTAGTTATAAAATCTCGCGTTACCGTGGACAAATGGCTAGCGAGACGAGGAAGCTCTAAGGCGACCAATTCTCAGCTTGGTGCACAAGTCAAAGCTCTTCGAGATAGGTTGATGGTGTCATCTATCTCTCAAGTGTTTGATGGTGCACAGTTTGGATATCAGACTTTAAACACCGAGTCTCCCCGTGCTTGGGCTACTGTGAAAGTTGGAAGTAAGCACTTTGGTAGTATGTTTATATGAACTAAAATGAGAGAGAATGTACTATGGACATACTGTAACTGTTTGCATGCATTAGTGGTGTTGCTGTTTGGAGGCCTTACTCACTGGCCTTGAGTCATAGTGTGAATGGTGGGTGTCACAGACTTGTCAAGAACTGTCAAATTGAAATAACCTTAGTCTAGAACACAGGCAACTTGTAATGTAGCATCAACCAAGATGCATCAGTTACAGACGGCTATTCAATGATTTCTTATTGTGGAAGCATAGAATATTAATTTGCTGGGATGTTTCTGCTTGTAGTGTTCATTTCTGATGTATAGTAAGGGCATGAGATTATCAGATCTAATAGAACCAATCACCTGTGCTAGAACTTGGGATTCACAACTATTTAATTAATGCTACTGAATCATGATATTTGCTAGACATTTTCTAAACACTACAAATTAGGACAGAGATGAACATGAATTTGTTTTTATTCACTGACAGCTCAGAGTTAGTAACATATGACATTAGCAACTTTAGAGAGGACTTAAAAAATTTGTTTTTGGGAACTAGAACTACTATAGTATGCTGGAATCAGTAGGAAGGGCAAACTTATTCGTAACTACTGTACAGCTGGTTCAACCGTGCCTATACATGGATTGACTGCCATAGAAGATTCAGATAAGTCAGATGGTAAAACGTGTATATGCTGAACTCAGAAGACAAAGTAGCTGAGATATGGCCCTATACAGTGTGTAGTGGCACTGAAGCCTTGTTCACAACATGTATCTTACAGACCTCTCAACTTTTTGTGCACCAAATAGTGAGACTGTTTCAAATGACGACGCCCATTAAACATATCCAAAGTGGGCGTGGTCAACAGATTACTTGTTGGCCTCACTTTACGTTTGTGTGCTCAAAGGCTTGCCTCGAAAATCCAAACGTTACTTTTACTGCAGGGAAATACAAGATACACCGGATACTTCAGATATAAGCAAGCAGAGTCGTATATATATATATATATATAGTCTAGTTCAAAGAATCCGCTATGTCCAAAAAGACGGAGCTAAGGAGTCTGCACAAAATGACTGTCAGAGTCTCACAGTAGGCTTGTTGGGAGAAAAGACTGGCAATTGTGAGAATTGGCCACAAATCGTGAGATCGTGAGACATGCCTGTAAATCGTGAGTCACACGATGAAATCATGAGAGTTGAGAGGTCTGATCTTACTTCAGTGGACATGAGCAGCATGCTACTGATATCTAAATTGAGTGATAATGGCAACAACCGTCTAGCTATTATAGTGTAATGAGGCATATTGCATAATTTGGCTAGAATCAGTTTCTGAGTTAGCTGCATTGCAGAACTTGACATAAGTTAGTGTGAAATCAATTGGTCATTCTTATTTAGAGAACTCTTTTGAATACCTACATGGCAGATGTGGTGTACCCAAAAGCATACTACTATCTTGTACATTTTTGGGAGACATTTTAATAATTATTGGAGCAAGTCTTCATCATTGCCTGCCATTTTGACAAATGAAAGTGTTGAAAGTTAACTAATTGGTGTAATTAGATGTATAACTTCTAGTTTATTTATATATTGATATAAATCATCAGAAGGGAACAATCATCAATCTGTGGGTAAGTAGAGTCATAATCATGTAGACATTTCTATTGCCTGCTCTCAAACCCATGCAAAGAGCAAAGAATGGCCACCTTGCTAGTTGAATCTAATCTAACAGTTATTGTTATTGTTATTGGTATTGTTTACACTTTGAAAATAGACCAAAACATCTCTATGCACATGTTTCCAGTGATGTCTAGCACACTCTAATGTTTACAGTTGATCTAATGCTGGGAATCTTTTGACTGACAACCTTGAATCCTAGAAAGACTGCTTTAGTCACTTCTAAGTTGCACTTGTTTTATCGTTCAGCTGGCAATTCTGAAGTGCTAATTGTAGTCTACGGATTGGTAGAGTGGCTTGGTTGTTTGAAATTGAAGGAATAGTTTATTGGATAGGCTGTGTTTCCACTAGCTCTCAAACCATTAAGCTAAAGGATTGACCTGCACTAAACCAGTTATATTTTAAATCTAGACCGCTTTTCTAAACTTGATTTGTAGTATGTTAAACCATTGGCAAGTGGTTTAAACTTCAGAATTCATCACTGATCACTGCAACATATGGTTGCTAGGCGGTTTGCCCATACAGGGATTTAATATTCAATTTTTATTAAAGGAGCTGTATGTAGCCTCGCATCCCAGTTCGCGACCGCTACTGGGTAAAGGTTTAACTGTCACATGACAGTAGTATGCACGGATGACTATGCTCGCTGACAATATTGTTTTGATGGTATTAATAATTATTTTGTTGGTATGAAATTGGCTTGAAAAAGATTGAAGTGTCATCAAATTATTAAGAGAAATTAGCTGCTACTGCAGTTACCTAGATGCTGAATTTGGAGTCTCAGTGACAACGAACTGTTACTCTGACTTGGCAACAGAGTAGCCCGATCACAGCACAGAGCTAGTGGAAATACAGCCTTATTGTTAGATTAAGCAATGACAGGTTGCCGTGCCAATCAACGGAGTAGTGACAGATGTATTTTACCCAAGGCGCGGAAACGCTAGGGTATTGTAACTCAGGCCGTCGTGTGACAAATGACTGACTCGACGACTTGCCACATCTACTGCGCATGTGCTCATTGTCACAAGAATGGATGCTGCCAATTATCTAAGTGTTGCAACGACCCACAATGATTAGTGTTGCTGTGTCAACAACCACAACACAAACTGTATTTTGTTTTGATTTAAGTTAAACATAAGGATTGCGAGAGTGACTTGAGCTGTTGATGTGTGTTGTGTAGAAGTCCATATGTCTGATCTCAATAATATCTATTAGAATGAACGGTACTTGGTGTTTGCACTCTAAAGGCAAGTCAGTTAGTATAGAGCCTAAATAGATGGAGCTACTTTTGGTATCAAGTGACACATCAGTCATTTATATAATTTTTGTGATATCATGGCAGTTCATCAATCAATAGTGGCACTGGAACTGTACTGACTAAATGGCTTCACACACATTGTCAAAGCTACCACTTCCACAACCATCACTTTCACTATTGTCACTGTGTCATTACTGTCTCTGTCACTAGGGTCATCAGTTCAGGGAACATTATGAACCAAGCAGGGTCCAATTATTGTTCGCGCTAAGATATTAGGTATTTGAAAGGCACCATTTTCAGGACCTACAAAAATAATTCTATCTTTGAAAGTTATCTAACCTAGAAGGGTGCCGAATTAGAGCTATTACAGTAGTAGTCTTGTTGGGACACATTTGATGGGCTCTTTCAGTCTCTTCCAGAAGTGTAAGAGATATCCATTGGTTCGCTCTCTTCCAAAATCTTTTCCAACCTTTACCATCTCTGCTGCTTGAAGAGTGTAGAAAAGTGGCATGCATGTCTTACATGCTTGGTAGTCTTCTCAATATTCAACTCTATGGCACAAGAGGCGAGGAGATCACAGTTTTCCTTGAACCACTTGGCACAAAACACTTCTTCATTGTTGTGGTGCCCTACAAATGTGGCATGGTAATGACCAGAGAGACTACTAACTTTGAAGATACCAACAGCAGCACAGCAAGTATGACACTACTTGGTAAGTGACTTTACCGGGAATTTCCGAAACAGTGCCCAGGGCAGCAATACAGAAAATGGGATTTTTATGGAAGAAGATCCGTTCTCACTAAGCACCCGGGCGATTTGTAGGAAACTCTGGAAATTGGCAGATTGACTTGAGTACCACAGAGTAGGCAAGTGTGAAACCCATCTTGCAACGTCCTGCATATAACTTAGTCTTTATAACGTTAGGAGTGCTGCCCTCCTATGCTTCTTGTCCGGCATTTCTTTAGAGGTTCCTTTGTCAATTGACAGTGTAAGAATGCTGTCTGTTTGCCAAACCTGTATGTACACTGTAGTATAGTAATGCATGTCACTACTACAGCATTAGAATCTCGACCAACTTTCACGCACCACAATCTTGATTCTCATTAGCAACCCGGTGGGTGGTTGTTTGGCTGGGTGCTGTTTTGGAAATTCCCGGTACTGATTGCAGTGAACTTTCATTGCACTGCAAATCTAGTTTCAAAACAGTTTCTCGTAAGTCTAACACAATGCCAAAGTTCTTGCTAGCTCATGTACTCTAGCAAGTATTTTTGTGTATTTGTGAATGTGTGGTATAAGCTAATGAGATACTCTGTAGGCTGAAGATCCCTGCAACAAGTCCTACAAGATCACAATTGTCTCCAGAAGTGACAGCCATCGTTGCCCAAAAAGTCCTGTGAAAGACCTAGCTTGCCACATTGAAATTCATTGCATGTGTGCACTACAGGCTGTTACAGTTCTGGAAGAGCCTAGATTGGTGGTAGGTCTTTCAACCTCCTACAGGCTCTATTTGGAAAGTTGAATCGAATCTACTCTTGATCAAGAAGCTTAATTAATAATTAACTATAACTGTAACTGTAAGTGACTATAAGTGATTACCCTGCTGTCTAATAAGACTATCAGCATCTGCTGAGGACAAATTCTGATTTAGAAGAACAGCTAGTAAACATATTTGTGTCTGTTATGGTTTAAGTAGTGTTTGCATGAATATGATGATAGTTTCTCAGCTTTGTTTGATGAAGCAGAGGCTGTTTGGTACAGGTCTTCCATCAATCACTCCAGTGGATCAGTTTTCATCCATTGTGATTGAGAATGGTGAGCGGCCAGAGAGGATTTGTTTTATAATTGGTGGGAGACCAGAACCATCATTAATCTTGAAGAAAGATGGAGCAGAAGTGAATGCTAGCGAATACAATAGAAAGAGCGACTGTATTAGATTTCAGCGAGTCTCATTTGATGACAGTGGAGACTACACTGTAGAAGTTTCTAATTGCTTTGGGCAAGACTTCTTGGAATTTAATCTAACAGTCAAAGGTATTGTTTCTGTCTGTTTTGTCAGGTTTATATCTTTTATACGTGACTTTTTATCAATGCATCTTTGTGTTGCTTCCCTTATGTGCGTGTTTTTATGGAATGTTTAGCAATGTTTGAAGTATGTTGAGAAATATTGTTTGGCTTGTTTGAGTTTATGATGGTTGAGAAAGGGAACTGATATGACGGTATGGGGTTATGCTCTTCTTATGTAGATTAACAATAAAGATTTTGTGGCATCTGTATGATTCTTAACTGTACATAATGAAGCATGAACTTGAACATGTGGGTCTTTGTTTTTTGGGGAGATTGGAAAGCATTACTTCGGTGCGGTAATAATCAGGGTTCTCCCTAGGATTTTAGAATAGCATGGGAGGACGTTAGTTGCAAGACACCCCCCTTACCCCATACCTGCCTCACACCTTGTACCTGCTGCACGCCTCAGATACCAAACCTTTATAAAAAAAATATTCTAAACTGTGGTCAAACTGCATATGACTGAAGCTTTCCACCTCAAGGTCGAGAGAACAAAGTTATTACGGCCTTCTGTTTTATCACCATGAGACATCTTTGTGTTCATTTGCACACGCACACATTAACACCATCTGCTTGCTGTACATGTAAATGCTGTACAGTGTACAGTACCCTGTGTAGAACACATGCGAAAAGGCTTGGTCACGTGGCTAGGGTTGCTCAGCTTGGCACTGTGCCACACGCTACCAGGGAGAACCCTGTGTACAGTGTATATTGAGACTTGAACTATAATATGTATTATACATACTGCTTCTACATACTTGTATGTACAAAATACTTGTATGTACAAACTTTGTGTTTATCAATGTCGGTCTTTTGTCGTTTGTCTGTTTACATATACCAGTATTACCACGAGACTCAGAGAAAAAACAATCATACAAGTATAAATACATGCAAGAACAAAGATATAGTTGTATAGAAAGAATTGTACAACTTGTAAACGTTTGGTCCAGTTTGTGTTCTAATGAGATGTTTGTGTATATTTTGTCATACTTTGTGGGGACTGGTTATGTGCACCACAAGCTTACAGTATGTAGTTTATGTGTGCGTGTGTGTGTGTGTGTGTGTGTGTGTGTGTGTGTGTGTGTGTGTGTGTGTGTGTGTGTGTGTGTGTGTGTGTGGCAAGCTGAGGATGGTGAAGGGCCAGACTAGCAAGCTGATCACCTAACTCAGTTGTTGCTACTACTTGCAGATTGGAGCACATTTCCCCACGTGTGGACGCAAATAGGGGTGGTGATGGGGAAAGAGCCAGTGACACCAGGAAAAGGACTGGACCCCATAGATCTAGAGGCGACACGGGGATCGAGGGGATGTATGCATGGGAAGGAGTCACTACGAGGTGTTCGACTGCTTTTGGCGACTCTAAAATCAGTCTGAATTCTAATAAAGGTATCTCCATAACTGTTACTGGACAGTCAATACAGTGCCCAATCAAAGTTGTAGAAGTAGACTCACTTCTGCAAACTCGATACGAAGTCACATGCGAAAATACCATCCTTCACTGAAAGTCACTGTTAAGAACTTATGTTGTCTTCATATGTAAACAAGTCTTCCTTTCAGAAAGTGCTTTTTTGTAGTTGTTGAAAAGTGGTTCGTCAGAACTTGTGGAAGAGAGGGGAGGCGATCAAGATTGGGACATGGAATGTGTATTCCTTGAGAGGGCTTGGGAGGTCAAACCTACTGGGTAGAGAACTATGTAGAGTTGGTGTAACATTGTGTGGGGCAACATTGTGTGGGGAGACTGAAATGCATCTGTCGGGAGCTAGATTGACTGTTCTAGAGGAGAATTCAAACTTCAAACTTTTGTTTTCAGGATTGTCCAGTAAAATTTCCAAGGGAGTGGGTTTGGTATTTCCCAGTAGTGCTGAAAACTCAATTAAGCCTTTCAATCTGTTTCTGAACGGGTCATGAGAGTTGTCTTTTTGACAGATAGAGGTGTACTTAGTGTTGTGATTGGCTATGGTCCAACAGAACAAAGTAGTGAGGAGGAGAAGGATATCTTTTATCAACTGTTGGATGAAGCTATGGAAAGAACAGGATCCCTCACTATACTATAGTCATGGGTGATTTGAATGCTAGTGTAGGAAGGCAAGTATCAATAGTTACTGGACGATTTGGTCTGGCCAATTCAACCAGCGATAATGGTCTTTGCTCAAGCTCACGATCTGATAATTACCAACACTTTATTTCAGCACAATAATATCCACACAGCTTCTTGATATCCTCCAAATCCATGTGCAAAGTCTAGTTTGAAAGATTATATTCTTTATTAGACAATCTATGAGATCACTGATCCATGACACAAGAATCATGAGAGGTCCTGATTTTGATTTAGATCACAAGTTGGTATTAAGTAAATCGTGATGCTTTGAAAGATCCACATGTTATCAAGAGAGCATTGTCCATAGATATTGCCAGAAATCTATGGTTACTACTGATGTAGAAGAGAGTTGGAGGATTTTCATTCTGTGATAAGTGACATTGTAGCAGAGCAACTCTCCTCTGCCGCATTCAAGAAAAATAACTGGATTACAGAGGTACTTTGCAACTAATTGAAAAAGGTGACTTGTACCTTGCATGGATAAGAGCTCAAGAACAGTACAAGATTGAATTGAGATGTCAATACACGCAGTTACGTCGGCAAGTTAAAGCAGCAGTGAAACAAGACAAAAATCTTGGTTAGAAAGGCGAGCAGATGGTATAGGGGAAAATCTAAGTCTAAAAAATGGTGACTTTTATAGAATGATAAAGATAAAAAATTGATGGAATTAATATACATCCAATTGACATTGGACAATTGACATCCATTGGAAAAGACATTTTGAATCTGCATTAAATGTGGATCGCGTTACCAATGTAGACTCTGAGTTTCAATTATTTTGCAGCATCACAGATGGAGAGTCTGTACCTGATGAAGAGATTATAGCAGCTGTCAGGGAGCTAAAAAATAGTAAAACAATAAGGGATGATGGTATCGCTGCTGAATTTCTAAAGTTGGTCCACCTGAACTCTTGCTTGGTTAACTGAAATTATGTGGTCTTATTAGGACTCTGACAAAGTACCCCAGGCCTGGAATGATGCTATCTTAGTGCCACTGTTCAAAATTAAAGATAAAAAAATCTGTGACAACTACAGGGGTATTCCTTTGCTGAGTGTTCCAGGCAAAGTCACCATTCTAGCAAATGTTTTGCTAGAATGTCTCAAGAAAGTAATAGAGCCTCGTCTTTTGAACAGCAGTGTGGCTTTCGCAATGGAAGAGTTACTATTGACCAAGTTTGGGTAGTGAGGCATGTCATTGAGAAGGTCATAGAACATGATTCAAGTGTACATATTTGTTTTGTTGACCTATCTGAAGCGATTGATTCAGTACCTGTGCCCTCTTTTCATTGTTAAAAGATTACGGTATTGAGGATTAAGTCTACAGGTTGATCATTGACATATATAGTGATACAGGATGCGTCGTGAGGACTAAAGGTGGAAAGTCAAATAGATTTAGAGCAACTACAGGTGTCAGGCAAGGTTGTTGCTTATCTCCAGTTTTATTTAACATCCACATGGACAAGATAATCCGTGAAGTTCTCTCTTCGGTTGATAGAGGTGGCATTGAGATTGAATACAAAACTGAAGACGATTTATACTTGAATTATCGATGTCGTGCAAAAGGTCATACTGAAATTGGAGAAGGAATGTATTCAGATGATTTAGCTGTTATTGCAAGATCTTTTTGTTGTCTACAACAATCTCTAGATACTTTTCATAAAGCTTGTGTCAAGTGGAGTATGAGTATTAGTGGTAAAAAAACTAAAGTTCTTAGTGTGTGCAACAAGCAAGCTCACATCTCCATTGATGGCCATCACTTACAGAATGTTGATGAGTTTTGTTATGTGGGTATTGTCATTCCCAAGTCTGGAGGATGTTGTGAGGAAATTGAAAAAAGAATTGTTAAAGCCAGTACAGCATTCAATTGTTGGCGGAAACGAGTCTTTTCCAATATAAATTTTTCTAGAGCTATCAAACTGAAAGTCTTCCAAACTATTGTTCTGTCAGTGTTGTTGTATGGCTGTGAGACTTGGCTTGTGACTCAAGCAAACATTCATAAGCTGAACACATTTCACATGAGATGTATTAGGATGGTTCTGGAGTGTCTAAATGACATAAAATAGCCTACCAATAAAGAAATCTGGCCACAGCAAAAGTAGTTTCCATAGAATTGAAAATTCAAAGAAAATAACTGCAGTGATTGGGACACATAAGAATTTGCAAGCAACCCTTCCCAAAAACAGCTCTACGCAGTAGACTTTCTAATCATAAACTTCCAACTCACGGTACTCGACAACCGTGGGTTGATGTAGTTCAGAAAGACTAGAATCATTGAACTTATCTATAGAAGGTCCACACAATTGCTCAGCTTGGCGATCTATTCTGCAAGGCCTAAAAGTCAGAGAGTATGGCTGAAATTCAGGTGTGTGTGGGTGTGTGTGTGTGTGTGTGTGTGTGTGTGTGTGTGTGTGTGTGTGTGTGTGTGTGTGTGTGTGTGTGTGGTGCTGTAGCTCAAATTGGTTAGAGAGTGCATTTGGAGAATGAAAACATTCGGAACCTTGCAGGGTTGCAGGTTCAAGTCACAGTGATGGTGAGCTATGGCATAATTTTCTTAAGCAAGAAACTTACGCACAATTGCTTTTCTCGACTCAGGAGTATAAATGAGATCTGGTCGTTTGACTGGGGTGGACATGACCGCTGGCTTGGCAATAACATTATGCAGCAGACGGGTACTTGTGGGTCTTGGTGTCCAGTCCCAGAGCTGCACCATTGTCAGTGCCCCTCTATGACTCTGGCCAAGCTCCAGGTGGATTGTAGCGCTGGCCCTAAGCCTCCACGTAGCGCGTGGAGGCCCTGTCTCTAGAGGCAGGGGGAGCTATCTTTGCAACTGACCTTAAGGTTGACGTCATTCACGAATGACATGGAGGGCTTGACGTTTGTCCATTTGTGTGTGCATGTGTTAACCTTGCAAGCTAAGCCTTTCTCCGTGCTGACTGTGTGACCTCGAGTGTTGTTCGCCTGCTTACACATGAGAGGAGGTGCTTGAGCCGAAACTGCTCGCATGGAGGAATGTGTGTGTGTGTGTGTGTGTGTGTGTGTGTGTGTGTGTGTGTGTGTGTGTGTGTGTGTGTGACATGTTTATTTGTTTATCTAACTCTTCATTAACAGTTATCTTTTTCAGCTACTGCTGAGTCTTCCACTTCTTCAGTAATGTATCCTACTACAGCTACATCTTCTATTGTTTCTACAACATTGGACTTGCCTACACATTCTGGTGTATCTCCTGGAACACACCAAACTAGAAATCGCCCTACTAAGACAAAACTTGCTGGTAAGTAAAACGATTGTATTATTAGCTAACTGTTTACTGAAATTTTGACAAAGGGACATTGCCAACAGCATCATTTCTAGATGCAACTAAACCGGGTCAAACAACGCCAGTCATTGGTAAGGTTTTAACAGAATTGCTGCATGTACATTTGCACAGTTTACATATTCATGCTGTCATTACTTCTGTGATTTGCTAGATGGTAATATTGGAACTAAAGGCTTCAAGGGTTTAAATTGAATGTGGGAAGGAAGACATATTGTGGAGTGGTGTGTTTGTGTTACAGGTGAACCTGGAGCTAAAGGTGCTAGTGGGCCACAAGGCTCTAAAGGCGAGCCAGGACTTGTTGGACCACAAGGTCCTGTTGGTCCACAGGGAATGCCAGGACAGTCAGGTGGCCAGGGTGAGAAGGGAGACAAAGGATCCAAGGGTGGCAAAGGGTCCAAGGGTGGCAAAGGGTCTCAAGGAAGAATAGGTACTGCTTTGCTCGGCAATTATGTTTATGTTTAATCGATTACGTAGATGTTCTGAAACTACCCCTATGGTTTCAACAGGGCCACCAGGAGAATGCAGCTGTAATCAAAATGTAGGATTTGTGGGAAGTGAGTGACGTCTTTCAACATTTAATTAATTGCTTCAACAATAAGGGAATAGCAATTGCTAAAATTAAGACTTATTAGGTACCACTGTTTCTACTGCCGAGCCATCAAGTTCTTTACCAACAGTGCCTCCGTGTAAGTGACAAGTAAATGTTTACAAAGAATTGTATAGTTCTCAGTTTGTAATTTTCGTTAGTTAAGACGTCTACTTGTAAGGGTAGGTGACTTGCTTAGCTAGTTGTTGGTACATTGTCCAATTTAGTTGGGCGGATCTAGGACAAGATGCTTGAACTGGTTGTTCATCAACGGATAGTTAAGCAGTTAAAGATTTTGTTACTTGGGTTTGTACATGTGCTTGCTGGCATTTCAACATAATGCAAGTTAAGGGCAATACAGGGAGACTATCAAAATTTATGCTTACAGTAGAGTCACTTGTGAACATGTTATGACTGAAGGGGTTCAGATAAATGAAATGTTTAGATAACTGAAGTTAATAAATACCAACCATAATTACATAAATAGAAATGTGCTACTAGGTACAGTACAGTGGACCTTCCTCTCTTCACCAAAGTACAGATCCTAAGTTTAACTTCAGTGTTCACTACAAGTCTTTCCTTTTCCTTATAGCAGCAACAGAACTAGAATGAGCAGTAGCCATCGCACACACAGGTAGCGCATGCAATGTTTCTAATACATACCGTATTACCTCACTTAGAAGAGCATGCTCTTATAGCGCGAGGTTGAGTAGACTGCCCTTATACCTCGAGGTATAAGGGCATGCCCTTTCAGGCGAGTGAAGAAGCTGTTGTGGTATCCTGGTAACTAGCATGCACACAAAGCAAATACTGATCCACGTCTACTACCTAAAACAGCTAAGCAAGCATGCAACCGTTCTATGCATCTATTATCTAATGACTGTCTTCATATTATAAAGCATCTTCATCCTAATTTTCATCCTTGTCTTCATCACTGCGTTCTCCCTCACTGCCATCTTCCTCATCTGTAATGCCTGTATGAGAGTCTTCTTCTTCTGCATTAACCTTTTCTTCCAGCACAGAGCGCAATTTACTGTGGAGTTCTTCTAGTCCATGACCTCTCAAAGGAAAGAGTCCACACTTAAGGAATGAACGTGATATTGTGTCTTCTGGTACTTCATTCCAAGATTCTGATACCCATTCCGCAACAAGGCTGTAAGATGCTCGTTTTCTTCTTGGTATGGCTGCTAACACTGTCATACACCAAACAAGAGGGAGGCTTCCATACTGCACCTGCACGAGCACCCCATACCTCTCTTTTCCACGTATTCATAAGCTCACTTGTCATTGACCCACCCTTTGCCACTTGTATAATGACATTGTTAGGAAATTTGCCTTTTGGTACGTTCTTCGAGTTCTTGAAAATTATCATCGGTTTCAGTTTTCTGCCATCTCCCATTGCACAAAGAACAACAGTATAACGCAATTTTTCGTGGCCTGTGGTTGTAGACTTAACGGTCTTTACCCCACGAAAATCGTAAGTTTTTGTGTTTGGCAAATCAAACCATAGTGGGGTTTCGTCCATGTTGGCAATGTTCTTGACATCAGTTATGTTATTCTTGTGAAGCTTGGCCCGGAGAAGAGAAAAGAAAAGAATTGTTCAGCTAGAAGTTTTGCATTTGAAGAGATCTTCTATCCTTGAGAAGTGACACATCTAAATGTAATATTATGTCTAACCGTAAACTCTTGCAGCCAGCCATTCGAAGCCTTGAAATTCTCAACATCTTCATCTGGGTACACTTCTTTGAACAGCTTTTTTGCCTGTGCTTTGATAAACTCACTATGTACGGTTATTCTATCTTTGCGTATATCTGAAAGCCATTCCACTCATGCTGCTTCTAATTCTGAAAAATGACCTCTGACTTTGAGATATTTTTTGTCTTGAGACAACCTGCGCGTGCCTCTTTCTGACAGAAACTTGACGCTCCTCGCGCATCGACGAGAATTCGTCCCTTTGCTTGACCCATCGCTGAAGATTACTTCGCAGTATGCCGCTGTCTCTTGCTGCTCTTGATAGGTTTCCTTCGTACTCATCGTACTTTTTCTATTGCAGAAAGCTTCCTCTTCACCATATACGAAATTCTAGCCTTTCTCTCTGTACTTTTCAATCTCCAACTCCTCCGCAAACTCCTCCTACGCCATGTGGTAAATTGCTAAACTGTGCAAGCGCTGATGTTTTGAGGTCCGGGTGTTCAAGGCTACCTCACTTATACAGGCATGCCTTACAGTTGCAGAGTGTCGTGAACAAAATTTCTGCTCAACCTCACCTATAAGAGCATGCCCTTCTAAGCGAGGTAATATGGTAATGAGCACATCTAATATGCACACAAACAGGTGTAGTCTCACAGCTAGTACAGTTAACCGATGTATTAACTGACTTTCTACTTTATTTTCAAGTTCCTCAATTGTTCCAGCTGTGAACAAATTGTTTGCTATTGAGACTCTGGTTAGTCTAAGCTATACTGATTACTGCTCGAAGAATGCACTGTACACTTGTATTACATGAAGAGTCTGGACTAAGAACTATGTACCATTTCTTTATTTCTTCTGGGGTTTTTGGGAAGACGCTAGAAAAGTAAAGTCACACAACCTCTTTCAGCATTCTCGTTGTAAGACAGAAAAGAAAAAGAGGAGGTTGCACGACTTCTGAGCCATTCTTATTTAGTTTACAGCTGTGTTAGATTTGTGTGGCATTTGTAGCCTAATCATGAAAGAGTTATATTTAGTGAGTGAAAAGTTTTCAGTACCTTTGGGTCACAAATTGAAGTCTGAGTTGAGCATGGGTATAATTCCGTTGGGCAAGGAACTCACATGCAGTTGCCTCCTTTGACTCAGGAGTATGAATGAGTACGTAGTCTTTAACTACAGACAGTAGCAGCCATTGACTGTGACTTGATAATCAGCCACTGAGGTTCTGGTGAGACTTCGGGTGCCCAAACCTCTGCTTCTGCCAGCACTTGGCACAACTCCAGGGAGATTGCTAGCACATGCCGAGTTCTTCTGAGTAGCACACAGGTGCCCAGCCATAAGGCTGATGTTGTGACCTGAAAACGTAACTCTTGACATTTATCATTTGCCGTAAAAAAGACTTATAACTAGATCTAGGAATCCAATTGAAGTTTCCCTAGCTTCTTTTGCTTTACAAAAAGCTTACCATTTTTGTGGTTACCTTCAGATTAGTGTAAGTGCTCAAACTTTCTGGATTCTTTTTTGACTGTTTGTTGTCTTCTGATGCAACTGCTTACGATCTAGCTCTTGTACATGTGTACTTCTCTTTTGACATTTGAATTCAGAAGACCAGAAGAGACAAAGAAGTTCATTTTTGATAGGTACAGAACGGTATAAAATTAACAGGTTGATTGTTGGAGATCAGTGGGTTACTACGCATTATACAAGGTAATTACTCTACTTCCATGCTTTAAAGAGAGTGGTGGTTAATAACAGGGTTTACCAAGTGCTGGTATACTCTCAGTCTCTGGAGTATACTGGCATGCTGGTATAAATGAAGAAAAAGTACAAAATATTTCATGAAGTTTTCCAAGAGTTACACGGCTCTGTGGCTCCATGTGGCAGGTAGACACTCATCCACATAGTTTCTTGGCAATCAAAATGAATTCCAACAAAGAATGCTTTTATTACTGTAAGGCATACAGTACTACAGTACAATGTATAGGCTCGTACATTCTTGATATATTTAAACAAGTATAAAAATTTTTTTGAAAAAATTAGCAAGATGTAGGGTTGTCATGCTAAAAACAATAGAAACAAGGCCATGTAAGGGTGTGCTGTGACATCTTTCGTATACAGACTGACTGAGCCATACATCATCCCTACATTGCACAATTTTCTAATTAGTTAGGTATAATTAGAAAATGGTGCAATGTAGGGAAGATGTATTGCTCAGTCAGTCTGTATACGAAAGATGTCACAGCATACCCTTATATGGCCTTGTTTCCATTATTTTTCGTACGGCAACCCTACATCTTTTTCATTTTATAAAAGTGTTTTATACTTGTTTGCATTCTTTTTTTACATGAGCGTAGATATGTGCACCAGTAAGATGTACAGTATGAAATTCACGAGGTGGACAGTGAGGCTAGAATCGACACACTCCCGTGTAGCGCTCGGTACAGGAAACGTGTAGGTTGGATTTGGTGCAAGTGCAATCAGAATATAGAGAAAAACGCTAGCGGGAGAAGAGCGGCTTTAATCAGGGTATAGTCTTCGATTGCTGGAATCGTTGCGAAGGGCGACGACATGTACAGTCTACACGGGACTGGTGTGGGCTTGTGTTTGAATGAACTCGAGGGGTAGTGTTTGTGTCATTGAGAAATTTTACTCTGGGTTGGTTCCTCGAGAGAGGACAATGCTTCGCAATGACAAATTTCAGTAGTAATGGACCTGCTTTGTCGCAAGCGCAGAGGTTTGGTATAGAAATCATCTTTGTAGCATAAACGGTTGATACTGATACTCACTCTTACAGAAGAACTGAACACAAACTCAACTCTACATTATTAGTCTTCATCATTCTGTTTACTTTCTTCAGAAGAGCTTTTGTCATCAGAAATGCCACTGTTCTCTTCCATTATTTGTGTTGATGGCAGTGCTTTGTGTAGTGCTGGAGGTTGATTAAGGGTACTTGTATGTGTGGAGTGGTAGTTACTATATCATGATTTCTCACAATCCACAGTTGACAAGCAACTTTTTGATCATGTCTTCCAATATCTTAATGTAATTGGATTACACCTAATTGACTATCATGTCATGTCATAAGAAGCAGATTTTTGTTTCCCACTTTAGTATACTCGGTGTAACCATCAGCTAGCCATTGTATCTACGTTTCTGTTATTAGAATTTGAAAGGTTTATTCTGTAACATCGGCAGGATGTAAAAGTGGTGTCATTCCTCTTGGCTGCCACATCAGTAGAGTAATGTTGACAGTTTGAAGATAAAACTGTTTTCTAAACATGCCCTGAAGCCATTTGCCTCACTTTTCCAGGTACTAGTATTTATTAATGCAGAGTCATTGACTTATTGCCACATGTGCAAGTTTTTTCCTTTGACACACACTAACTTTTACCATTACCAGGCATGTTTTGACTTGTATGCAAGTGTCTTTTTTTCTTTGACGCATGCTAATTTCCACTATTACCAGACATACGTGTATGCAGACCTGCCACAGGTGAAAGAGTCTGAGGCTAACCAGTTACCTGCTCTCTAATGGCATACTTCACTTTACACCAGTATGCTGGTAAAGGGTAGCAGCGAAGGTTGATCCTGTTTTTAACCCTGATTTTAACAGTATGCTGCTAAATTGCAGAGTTGCGGCAATGAACGGTATATTTAATTCTGTTTTAAGATGGTATAACGTGAGTGTCTTGAGCAGTAGCTCAACTAGATCCATGTTGCAAAGAGACAACATGTAAGTTGTCGTGCTCAAGTAGCTAATACACTTTGTGTAAGATGAGACAGACTGTTAGATTGTACAATTACAAGTTAGGCTTTAATTTCGATGTTGATTTTTATTTCTACACATTGATTGGGTTTGTGGAAGGATTTGGAGGAGTTCTTGTTTTGATGTCTTAATTACGTCAGTGATTAATATGCTGTAACTAGCTGAAATAGCCCGTTCTTCACACAAGCAGATTAGGGTATTAGTCGTTGTTAGTTAATTAATCAATTTAACATTGTATGCAAATTTTGTTGTTGCATGAGTATCCCATTCTGAGAATTTATTGTACAGTATCTCATGCACATGCATTTTTACTACGTTCTGAAGAAATAGCCATCACGGACAGAATTCTCATTAAGCATTGCCTTCAGAGTTATATCCCGTTCAGAAAAAAATTAGCAGCGATGGAGTATTCTAATATATGCTGTTACATATTCCATTTTTACCCAAGCTGATAAGTTTCTTGTTTCAAAAAATTAGCAGCGAGTTTCTCTTAGAGTTATATATTTGAGCAGCAGAAATTTGGAAGTCACATGCCATTTCTGACTCACCTGTGTAGCTAAAATGCAATCACATGTCTTGTCTTGCAGCCAGTTTGACAGTCCCGTTGGACATTGTCACTTTTAATTATTAGTTGTTAGACTATTAATTTACATTGTGTTCAAATTTACGTTGTTGCATGAGTATTTTGTTTGGAGGAGTTATCATGAAGTATATCTCGTTCACATGCATTTTACTCTGTTGGGAAGAATTGACAAATGAAATGTAATCATGAGTCCCATTCTGAATAATTAGCACCGAGTTTCTTGCTCAGACTATAGGCAGACACTTGGAAGTTACGTGCAAGGTCCCGGATGTGCTGGATGAATTTGAAGCTTGCTCTTCTTCCTTTTTTGGGTAGAAATGGACACTTCCATGTAGCGCTTGGTGCAGGAAACGTGTAGGTTGCATTCAGAATTTGGAGAGAAACGCAAACAGTAGAAGAGCAGCTTTAAGGACAATGACGTGTACAGTCTTCACGGGACTGGTGCGGGCGTGCATTTGAATGAACTGGAAGGTGTAGCGCTTTGCGTCATCAAGAAATTTTACACGGGGAGTCAACCCTTGAGAGGGGACCTTGTGCAATCAGAGAATTCCGGCCATGTCACTGTTGTTCTGTATAGGTTTGGTGTGCGGAAACCAAATTTGGCAGAGATGGGACCCGGGGCGGCAGAGATGGGACCCGGGCAGCAGAAATATGCCTGGCCAAGCACACACACACACACACACACACACACACACACACACACACACACACACACACACACCGTGCCGTGCATACAGCTGCCAGTTATCTGGTCGCGCCACCCCACACGGGAGCTGTCGCATCAGCGACCACGCCATCTCCATATACTGGGGAACAACAGTGTAGCAAGTGTCGAGTTTAAACACAATGGATGTAATGTTAATAGTTTATAAACTACAGTTCCCTCCTGCCTCTTCTTGTTGTGCTGTCGCCTTCGTCAGCTATCTATACTCTCATCTTCACCATCCATCCAGGCTCTCGACTTGATCACCTTACTACGCTCCTGTTCTCGTCAGCTATCTACACTCTATGCTTCCGTCTTCATCAGCCATTCACGCCCATACCACATCATGCCACCAATCATGGTAATGTCGATTGAAATTTAACGCTTAGATCTCCAACTTATCACTCGTTCTGTGTGAAGAATGAAATAGAAACTGAGAGGGTTGCAATTTCTCCTCAGTTGTACAGAAGAGGTTTGATGTGAGTGACGCCATCAAACCGACGTCTCGGAGTCACGATAAAAATGGTTCCTTCTGCAGTGCTCTTCATGTGTGCTTTGCTCCTCACTGATCGTACCTGGACATCCAATAGGTTGTTAAGGTTAGAGGAGACCGAATGAAGGCAGACAGCAACAGAGCACTACGGACTCTGAGTGCTGCCATGCAATATCTAACACACACACACACACACACACACACACACACACACACACACACACACACACACACACACACACACACACACACACACACACACACACACACACACAGAGATTAGGATGAATTTGGTTTAGCATGACGTCAATACATTTTAATGGCAGTTCTACTTTATGTAATTGCTCTAGCTATTCAGTATTGTTTGTACACAGACAGAATTATTTGATTAACAGCTATTATGTTTGTTGATTTTGGTCATCTAATTTTGTAGATACCTTGTATACTATCGTAGTTGTTTTATGGAAACTTTAGTTGTACTGCTTGTGTGTGTGTGTGTGTGTGTGTGTGTGTGTGTGTGTGTGTGTGTGTGTGTGTGTTGTGTGCACAAGTGTTGTGTTTAAGTTTGACTAGCTAAAGGTAGACCATACTGACTTTGGTAGGGTAGCCGTTCATGTAGGTATGTATGAACTCTGATATGCATGTTCACAAAGTTTTGTTTGTTTTTTAAGTTTGCAGAGTCATGGTTTTATGTAATCTTTGTTAGTAGTTGTCATGAGAGATTGTAATTAAATTGATAGGACTACCCCACAGATGCTAGTCTAGAGGAGGCTAGTTTGTCCTTTAGTTCTAACTTATGGATGAACTGCCGTTTAGCATGTATTTAGACTTATTGACGGGAGAGTATTAAAAAGGCTAGAAGATGTCGAGTTTACTTGCAGTTACTTTGTTTATAGGTTGAACAAAACGTATAGGCAGTTAAGAGTAGTGGTGTTACTTAGTAGTACTTAGGTAGTAAGGCTGCATATTTTGCCTATTTGTTGTAGCTACCTTTGTTCCCTTTACACTGGTTGTGCGTCACAGTCAGAATATGGTTCCTCCTAAGTGTCCAAATGACTTCAAGCAACTCTATACTGGCTACTCTCTTGTTTTTACCCAAGGCTATGGCATGACCCTTGGTCAGCATTTGTCTTCAGACAATGTACAAACAGAACTCATGATTTATCTGTTTGTTGGCGTAGGTCAGGATCTTGGTAAAACTGGTTCTTGTGTTCAACAGTTTACTACAGCACCTGCTCTTGCTTGCACTCGGGATGATTGTGACACAATGTCCAGGACAGGCCAGCACAGGTATGCTTTGTTACGTTTATAGAGCTTCAGAACAGTAGTTTGTATATCTTGCTATTTTGTCTTCAACGAGATAGTTATGTTAGTTTTGGTGTATGAAGAAGTTGTTTTTTATCAACAACTGTTCATCTATAGTCCTTTATGTTTTAGCAGTACTTTTTTTAATTTTGTTGGTGATAGTTGTACAGTAAACCAGTGTAATATGACCAGCACACATCGTTTTTCAAATAGTGGTCACATTAGACAGGTGGTCTATAGAAAGATTGGCCTCCCCCTGATGAAGACACACTTCTTTTGCCCCTTTTTACCACTTTTCAGCACTTGGAGCCTCCCTTTAGTAAATCCAGGAACACATGTTTAAAAAGCTAACAACATATATAAGTATTTCTATGAGTTCATACAGATCTAACAAGAATTCTCTGGTGTATTCTTGTACAAGTGTACATGATGTTTTTAGATCTTGCTACAGTAGTTTACACCACCACCTCATTAGCTCATTTATCTGCTCGTTACCAGTTTTCCTAAGCTTTCTCTTTCTATCAAGGGAGCACCATTACTAAAAGTTTCCCCATGATTTCATCTTATCGCTTGATGATGTTCTGACTATGGGTTTTCCCAACCTTGAAGTTCATTGCGATTCGCCTGGCAGTAACAACGGTTGCTGAAGTACGTGTCTTTTTTCAGTACCAGGAATCTTCATGGCCATTTGCAGTATTGGAGATAACACTCTCCACTGGAACTATTTTTAATTAAGTTGAATTGAACACTTGTAAGGAACTGTTGGACATGAGTGTTGCCAAGTAGGTTGGTAGAGTGTCTTTTCGTTTCTTGTTGAGTTGTGTATGTCAATGAAGCTTAAGCTAATGAAGTACAAATTTATGAAATATCAATACTGCAGGTGTGTGAAATAAAATATTTATGATTTCTTAGTTTATGAATAAATTGTGTCTGATCATTGCAAACAGTTACAGAAACTGATATGTTGATTAGTGTAGGTCTTTTTTTGGCTTGTTGTTTCTCTTTATTTTAGTTGTGCTTTTATAATTATTCTACGTGAGATGAAAGTGTACACTGTGAATTGATTACCAGCTTTGTGTGATCTCACACTTCTTTACTGGCCAATATTGCACTCACCATGTGTAATACTCTAAATCTTAAGAATCACTTTACTGGCAGGAACAGCAGATGTGCTGCTCCTATTGTCATCACTGTAGTAGCTAGAGAACATTAGTGTGAAACATGGTGTGTACTTTGTGGCCAGCGAATGGATGACGTTAGGGTTGCACTTGTGATTTTGATTTGTGAGGTGTCTATCGTTTCAGCTATTGGTTGGGCGTTTACAACCTTGATCGGGCTCGGGATAACACGTTTCTGCTTGGGAGGTGCTCAGTGTGTGAAGCTAATTCTCTGCTCATGACTATCCACAGCCAGAGAAGCGTGCTACCTGATTGCCCAGAAGGATACGGCAGCTTGTGGGTGGGATACAGTTTCTATATGGTAGGAGACTGTGTTACGTGATGCCCTTGTGGCGCGTTATAGATTTCTGCTCAATTGTTCCCTAGGACGCAGGTGTGACGTGGAGGGGCACTGGACAGGACTTGTCGTCTCCAGGCTCTTGTTTAGAAAAGTTTGTTGCTGTGCCTTTTGTCGAATGCAGTAGTAGTCGTTCTCGATGTCGGCGTCATAGCTCGGACAGAGGATTCTGGTTGGCAGCTGTAGACGCAAACCAGATGGTCTCCACAGTGAGCAGCGGATCGACGCAACGTGTCAGTCGTTGTCGTGTTTGCTATCGTCAGTGATCGCACGGGAACTTGTTGAATGCAAATCAACGTTTGCTATCATGTGTTTGCACCAGCAATTGAATTAGCATATGTAACCATAGTTCGCTATGGCGAACTGTATCACTCAGTCAATTTCTGCATTCGTGTCTGTATACTAGACTCTCGAGTGTTGCAAGTAGTAGTAGACTAGCACTGCGATAGTTTGAGTTCGAATAAAACTTTAAAATAATTAGATTAGAGTACCCACAAACTAACTCCACCCCTTTAAACAACTCAACTATCTAGATGGTTGCATGCGCAAGCTTGTGGCATGGGATTATGCAGGTCATTTTGCACGTGAAGCATTAATTGTAACCGTATTAAATCACAATCACAAACTGTTTGTTTGCTGTACCTGCAGCTGCTCATCGCACCGCCGTCTTTCTCGCCCTTTGGTGTTGTTACTGCAGAAGCAGCGTGTTAGCTAGTGTTTCTTGTGTGCACTCTACTGTGAAAGGACGATGCAGATTACCAATTACGTTCATTTTCTTAACCTTCTATTGTCAGCTCGGGCGTTGGAAATACGATGTGGTAAGCTTGTAATTGGCGAGTACATCTCCATTGTCGGTTTCTCGTCGTCTGTTTGTAGCCCTTCGTCGTCTGCGTTTGCAACCCTGAGCACTGAGTGATTCAGACTTGTATTTCTCGTGTACTGCCTTTTTAGGAGCCAACCACATTTTGGAAATGGAACCTCTGTATTTGTACCAGATCAAGGACAGAGAAGTCATTGTAACTGGTAAGAACGTCACGCAATGGGAAATCCGAATAGCGAATGCCAAGGGTACAGCAAGAGAAGTTCGAAAGCATTTGACTTTGGTGAATGGAAAAGATCTCCGCATAAATGGTACTTCTAGCAAAATTGAGGGACTTAGGCTGAGATACGTTGACAAAGCAGGAAATGCAAGTGCATGGGCAACTCTTATGACAGCAAGTAAGTTCACAGTTGACTGTTTTTTGTTCTTAGGATTTGTTGCAATTGTTTAATTAACTTAACAGGTCTGCCTGAGGTGCTTGTGGCTAAAAAAAGACGAATGGAAATAGAAGAGGGTGGTAAAGTTCCAAAAGTCTGTTACAGTCTAACACCAGGGATACCAGAGATGAATACTCTGAAGGTTTACAAAGGTGAAGAAGAGATGGAAGAAGGAGTAGATTACAATGTGAAGTCTAACTGTATCAGACTTTTGCACTCTTTACCTCAAGATTCTGGGACATATGCCATAGTTGCAAGTAACTGCATTGGATCATCAAACTTTTCATTTCATCTTAGAGTGACCAGATCACATGGTACACCAATCTATCATCATCCTCATTCAAGCGGTCCATGGTGCCATTTGCGTTGTTGTTATGTACTTAGCTGTTTCTGAGCAGTCACCTCTCCAGAAGGGTGAGAAAGGTGAAGTTGGCCTCCCAGGCCCAACTGGCATAACAGGACAGAATGGTAATGATGGATTACTAGGAGAAGATGGACTGCCAGGGGTAAAGGGTGATAAAGGGGAATCAGGTTATTTGGATTATGTTTGTACTCTGTAGTTGTAAGAGGTAAGCACAATTACTTATAGGGTCACCTGGTTTAGTTGGAATAAGAGGTCCACCTGGTGAGACAGGCTCCAGAGGTTTACAAGGGATGGTTAGTGCACCTGGTTTCAAAGGAGAAAAAGGTAAAAGATAATGAGATGCTACAGGGTTGTCGGTTGAATTGGACAAAGGGTCCTAAATTGTGGCTCCAAGGGGACTTTGGGCCACAGCTGTTGATGTTAATATTATTTCTAAATCTCTGATATTAAAAATATTGAGTTAGTAAATTGCTTAATTTTGTAGTAAAGGACCTGCTATAGAATACAGAATAGCCAAAAATGTCTATTCTACTATGCTAGCTGCTACAAACTGGATATATGATCTTGAGCCTGGTTCATGATATGTTTCATTCAGCTCATTTAGCTAAGTGGCAACAAGTGGCACGGTGCTCATCAGAAAGAAACAGAAACGGAAACATTGTGAACAGATGCCACGCAGCAAACGTGGTAAGCCACAGACTATGAGTGTCGTGCTGGCTGCTAAGGATATGCTTATGTTCTGTCTCTGTGGAAACTGCACGCTGCCGCTGAACTTGGCCCAATCTTAATATACCATGAAATAATTTGTGTAAGTTTATTTGGGATATTCTTTGCTTTGCACGTTCACACCGTACTATTTGAGCCTATATACTAAGTATACTACACTATATACTTTGCCTTTGCAGAAGTAATAGCAAAGCCCGGTTCAGAAGCAAGAGCATCAGTATGTGAGTACTGTAATTACTGAACTTCAGGAACCAGACAAGGACATTGTTGCCAGAATGTTATTTGTGAACATAGACTGCGACCTGGCAACACGTTCACATGGCAGACGTTAGCAGCCAGCAGTTTTCTGCGCCTTGCTGCTGATGTGAACAGCACATACAGAGGGGAATACAAGGCAAGAATTTTGGTTGGACATCATGCTCTAGCAAAGGGTTGACCCGACATTTTTAATTTTAGGTACTCATTGTTATTTGATTTCTGTATTTATTCGCTATCAAAATCAAAACATAAAATTTGGCTTGTTTGCTGTTGTTTTGTTGCATTGTTGACAACGGAGTGGTGGTTATATTTCATTGTGACTAAAATTTCATTAACTTTTAGTTAAGCAAGATGTGTAAAGTAACATGAACTGATCAAGAGATGAGCAAACTAATCAAGAGCATGTTGTTGTTCAACAAAAAATTTAGTTACTGACAGGTGGCCCTCCCATTGTTTATCCTATAATCTACTATAAATATGATACCATTATTGCTCTAAAATGTCATTTTGCACTGGCACAGCTCTTGTAGATCTTGCTTGCTTCTGTCAGTTGTGTGGACTTTTGTGTCACTCATTGATTCACTATCATCCATGCAAAAACTATTATACCTTGACCAATCATGTAGGTATATGTCCAATCAAAGTAGAATTGTGTTCGGTCATGAACACAAGTTGGTCGGTCAATGACCAATGACCAACCGTTATATTCCACTCTGACATATTGTAAACCAGGCTTTCATTCCTCAAAAATTGTTTCTACTGCTTTCTTATCAGAGGTAATTGACAGTAGGGGATTAACATTTTTTATCCAGATGAGTCTTTGCCATGCCTTTAACATAACAGTACTTCATTAGGCTGCCTTTAAAAAGTGTGGAGCAAGACTTTCACAGTAGAGCAGTGCCAGGTTTGCTTATTTTTAGTTGCAAGAGTTGCAAAGTCTTCCCCACAGTTGTAATACTCTGGATGGTATAGTATGAATTTCATTGAATGATCATATTATGAACTGCCTTTGCACCTTGGTTAGTTAATTAATTGGCTTGTGTTGAAAAGACCTGCACGTCTTTTTAAATTCTCCTGCAAACAGGATTCATTCAGTGCGTGGTATTTCTCAACAAAACAGTCCAGGTCTGATAACCTTGTTGTCAAAGTGACAGCTATTGTATAATTACCGTATTAACCATTCCCTTTGTCTGAGGCCACAATTTTCGGACTACAATTTTTTCTATCAACATGGAAATGGCAACCTAGTAATATTGTTGCTTGATCAGGAAATCACATTTGTAAATTGTGTGGCAACAGGCAACGATGGTGTGGTTGGCCACCCAGGCGCTCCAGGACAGAAGGGACAAAAAGGTGAAACAGGTAGCCGCGGTAATCCAGGCAGCCCTGGCTCACCAGGCTTATCTGCCACTGGAGTAGCTGGTCTAACTGGGTCACCTGGAATGAAGGGTGTAAAGGGAACTAAAGGAGAGCAAGGCAAGAAATAAAGAAATAGTTCATTTCTTGCTTTTGTTAATGTTTTTTATCAGGGAGAAATGGGAACAATGGTATGCCTGGGCAAGATGGGAGAAAAGGCTCAGCAGGACATCGTGGAGAAAATGGATTAAAAGGCGAAAAGGGAGATCGAGGTGACCCAGGAGAGAATGGCAAACCAGGTTCTCCTGGTAAAGATGGTCAGAAAGGACCCAGAGGATTTACTGGGCCACCTGGACCTATTAGAGAGATTACATTTGGTGAGGGAGACTTTACTGGAATAATTGGGCCACCAGGTGTTACTGGTTCCACTGGTGCTACAGGCAGTCCTGGTGAGTTTTTAGACTAGTGATCATCAATTTTAGTTTGTTTACACAGTGTTAAATGTTGCTTGTCTGCCAGGACCTCCTGGACGAGATGGTCGTGATGGCAGTCCAGGTGTACGCGGTCCTCCTGGGGTGCATGGCTTTCCTGGGATAAAAGGAATGAAAGGAGAGAAAGGAGACAGTGAAGTCAAAGAAGCTATTGTGTCTTCTAGTTAGAAAATTATGTATTGTACTGTCATTCTTGTGGTAGTTAATACGTGTACTGATATGTAGTAATAGGACCACGCGGTCCACCTGGTGAAAAAGGTCACAGAGGTAGAAAAGGTGTTGATGGTGCCAACGGTCAAAAAGGAGAGACTGGTAAATGTGTAGAATTGACTCATTGTGATAACAATGCAAAACATTTGTGGTGTTGAATTAGGTGTACCTGGAGAACCTGGAAAGTGCTTATGTCCATTGTCTGAAAGTAGCGATGAATGAAAGATCAACGTACATTGCTTTTGGTATTTTGTATTCTAATGTAGACCCTTCAGTGAGTACTGCCTCGGATCAGCCATTAGGTGATCATCCTCAGGTTGAGCCTACTGAGCCTCTTATTGCTATCGGAATGAAAATGAAAACGAAAGAGTCAGTTGGAGCAAGTGGTTATAAAGTGTGGGGTAATTAGTTGCTGTTTTGTGTACATGTATATCGGTTTGTCATTAAAGTTGGTGTTTTGGTGCCAATTAGTAACAACACTTGTAATGCACAGCCAAACTGAAGCTATTCCAATGTGTCCTGCTGGATATTCACAACTCGCCACTGGCTACTCTTTAGCTGTCAAGAAAAGCGAAACACTTGGCTATAATGAAGGTAAGGTTTGATAGAGCTGTCCGTGTAAAGACAAGATAGCTTGGTTTTTGTGTATGTTGTGGATGATGGGATTTTGTATCTCAGTCTTAGACCTTGGAAGAGTTGAATCGTGTGTTAGAGATTATCAGCCAGCACAGAGAGTTGTTTACTATGATGGTGGCTGGAAATCAGGCACTGAAATGGAATGGTGAAGTGAACATGTTTATGTGCTTATGAAAATAGATTGTATTGGCCTTGTTTCTTAGTTTCTGGCTGGCTGCTGAGGCATTTGTTGTGCACCAGTCGGTTTCAAAGAAAGCGCTGCCAAGTCGCTGCATTGTCTGTGGTGGTGTGCCTAAAGTTAAGGTAGTACACAGTCATACACGTGCTGTTCCACTGTGTCCTGGTGGCTACAAAAGCATATGGACTGGATTTAGTTACTACTCGGTAAGTATGTTTATAAAGCAGTGGAAGTTTATCTTTTGACCACACTAACAAAGATTATCAAAGCGTTTGTTGCTTTTCAAACTGCAATCACTTTACGTATAATGGGAACGTTTTAGAACGTTTGAGCTTGCACAGGTTTAATTATGAATTTCAACAATCACTATGTTAGCAAAATAGTAATATTCTTGTTTACTGTTTATCATCAGGTTAGTTTGAATTGTAAGTATATTGTACTTGACTATACTTGAATTATCTTTATATACAAAGCAAGGTTAATTTTGTGTGTTTGGGAATTACAGTCATGCAAAGCACCAATCATGATCTGACATAGTTGAGAACACAACTTTCTGTTGTGGTCATGTATTATTCCACTCGGCAACTCTCCAGTCTCCTTTCAAGTAATTGACTCTAAACTGATTAGTCACATGGCAATATCGAAATGTAGCACATACCTGACTGAGAGCTATGATAACATTTGAGAGCATCGTTACTTACAGTATATGGCCCATAGTGTGAAATTACAAACATTATGCTGATGTTTCTAAATGTCTGGTATTTTTATTTGTACATAAATATTGGCCAACAGAAAGTAGACTGAAATAATTGTTCCCATTCAAAGAATAGGCTGTTTGGCTAGTATATTGTGAAACATGTAATTTAATGTGTGAATGCGATTAGAGAGAGCACTAAGATGTTAGAACATTTCAAGCTTAAATCTTTTAGTCTGGGGCTTTCAGTTTTGCTGAAGATTGCTGGAAGTTCTAAAGAGTTGTCCGGAAGTTCTAAAGAGTTGTCCGGAAGTTCTAAAGAGTTGTCCGGAAGTACTAAAGAGTTGTCCCGAAGCAGAATTGGAGGAACAAAACACACAAGTCATCAGTGCAGAGGAATTGTATTTTCAAACAAAAAATTGTCTGCGCAGTCTAACAATAGATGTCGAGTTAATATTTTGGTTTTCTTGGGTTGTTCAAGGAGTTGTGTACGTACAGTCGAACCTTGCTAATCTGAACCTTGCTAATCTGAATCCTCCCTAATCCGAAGTACCGTTTGCATACCCAGATCTTATTGGGCAGTCTGATCCGGGTTGCAGTTATCTAGTTTTCAACAAATTCACATATCTGACTATTTTAAATCTTGACTGTCACATTATTTAGAAGTACATGTAGTTGTTGCAGCGGTGTCCTTTACCACAAACACAGACATGTGTAGAGACATACGTAATGCGCTGGTGGTCTGGGTGTCCGAGGCAAGGTTTGGACCTCCAAGGCTACGCGTTGCATTTTGGTAATCTGAACAACTTTACTAATCTAAACAGGGCTTGGTACAGGGCTGTTCGGATTAGCAAGGTTCTGCCATACCTTAATTAACGAACATGTATCATTATCATTGCTAGAAAGAAGACTGATCACCATAAAAATGATAGGAATCTAACTATGAATTTATGGTATAATGCTTTTTATGTGAACATTGTTGATGCTTTACAGTTAATAATTCTATGTAGTCTAATATATTTAGATCTTTTATTATTTTATGCACATAACAATTGCTGAAGGGAGGCTACCACCAATGTTTCTCTGGGCAGGTTTCTGGAAACGGAAAATGTAACACACAAGCACATGAAGTAGACATGGCATCATCGGGTTCTTGCCTTCAGGGAATCATCTCTAGAATGTATGTAAAGTGTGCACGTAGTCTTCGTCACTGTCAAACGGACGAGACCATCACTAGCCTTTGGATGCCTTCAGAGTCAGATGGTGCAGTTGGACGCTCACAAGATAAGTTATCAGCCTTTCCTGTCAGTCGTTGCATAGTGTGTGCTGAATTGATTCACTGAATTGGTCATTGCAAGGTTCACATGTCTTATATGGGCTTGGTTCTATATAGCTGCCCTTCTTGCACTTCTAGATCTGTAATACTTTATATTTAGATGTAAAATGTAATAAATAGTTTGCTAAATTGACCAATGTGGATTGCTGAAGGTTTGGGTGATTATGGAATACCTCCAGTATAGAACCAATATTGCTGTCAATCCAAATAGATGTTTCGTTGTTGTACATAGATAATTTGGACTTATATGGTGTTCTACCATACACATAAGTCATTCATTTAGAGGATGTAATCTGATTCTCACACCTAAATATCTTTTCATCCCACACAGGCATTTGGTGCAAGCAACATACAGCTACCAACAACAAAAATAACAAACAAAGAAAACAGACAAATTACGGGTAATAGATGAGAATGAATACAGCAACATATAGACACATACTATTGTAGTCATCAACAGAAAACAACTCTAAAACTTATTTTACTAGAACTCAAACGTTTCTTTGAATGTATAATTATTAATTAGATTGTGAAGGCTGTGTGTAGAGAAGGATGACTGCAGAAGTTCTGTCATGCATGGTCAATATCTACTGGTACAGTCTAGTGAAGGAAGACAGCCATGTCTGTTTGGGCTTAATAATATCTCCATCAGTGATATTAAAGATTAGGTCAAATTGATCAAACGGCAAGAACTTTATACACAGGCTCGTTTCTTACCGTAATTTATATGCATAGACAGTACCCAATACAGTTGTGCTGTCAAATTTTTGATTGAAGTTTCTGTAATAATGTATATAGTCATATTGCATCTTTGGACAGTGGTACATTTGAACGTTTGCATAAGTATAGTTAGTATAGTTGATGTTTCTGTCTGTAGAGTACTAGAGCTGCAAAACATACTTACAATCAATTTAATTCAATTGCTAAGTAGGGGTCATCTATAATTGTCGACAATTACTCAAGCATACACTAGGGGAGGGGTAAAGTATACGCTTTTGGGGTGGAGTATAAAATGTTAATGATCTCTTTTGGTCCAGAAGTAGATACTATAGGAAGTGATGCTGAAGTTAGGATATTGCATTTACACCTACGTGTGTCATCTATGTGTGTGACTTTTGTCGCAAGTGTATAACATATGGTGTGCACTCTGTCCGTCACAAGTTTTGAAGCGTGTATGGTGTGGGACAGTAGGTACTCTACGGTACTAACAGACCTGTCCAAGAGACCTTGTACTGTTCATAAATGCCGGTAAACAGGTTCCAGCAGTTTGTGAATGCTTTGTCTTTGCCAGCCCATCTTTGTCTCATGAGGAAGCTGTGCAGAAAGCGCAACGACAATGGAAGACTGCTGGTCAGAACAACAAAATGTGCATATCAATCTTCGAAACTGTTCTACTTATTAAATTATTGTAATATCATGGTACGTTAGAAATAGCTTCACATGGCCAACAGCTTTTATGTATGCTTAGGGGAGGAAGAGGGGTAGGCAGAAAAGAGTACGCTTTGTACACTTAATTAAGTAAAATGTCGACAATTATGGATGACCCCTTACCAGTTTATGTAAAAGTTTAAATTTGAGAACTGCTAAATAATTACCATTGTCTAATTTCATTGGTCATTCGTTGGAAAGAACATACGAAAGTAGCTATCAGTGTTATAGTCTTGACCTTTCGATGCCTATTCTTTGCAGAGTCTACTTCTAAGTTAACTGTCCAGATTTCACTTGGTTTCTTAGATTCATTCAACTTTGTAACGGTATCTACGTGAAACTTTAACAGAATTTTTTGTGGTATAAGCAGACGCTGATGATGTTCATGTGTCTCAAGTTGTTTCAAGAGCCACTCAATTACATCATATGTATATTGAACGTCTGCAAATTCATTTGAAGCAGTCAGTATCTTTTGAAATGAAGCGTACAGACTCTCAACAATGACATCCTTTCTTCCATATTTGTCTCGGAGTACCCTAGTTTTCTTCGGTTACAGGTATTCCTGAAATTGCAGCTGCTGCTTGCCCTGATTCACACTGAGCTAACTAACGTAACGTAACGTAAGGCGACTTTACGTTATGTTGTCGTAACGTAACGTAGGTTGAGACAACTTTTCGGTTGACGTAAGCAATATATCCAATCATGGAAGTGCGTGGGTGTCTCCTGAGCATGCGCATTTTACTGCTGTAAGATGGCGGCCTAGCTAGAATTTGACCTTGGGAGTATCCTTGTTTGTACGACGTGGTCGGTCATGCTTATTTCATTGACTAGCGCGTGGTATTCCCCTAGACCCTGCCTGCACTGGAAACTCTATCTAGTTCACGTTTCGTTTCGTGTACAAAATTTTCTCCTTTGTCTCCGAGAAATAAGAAGAAGCACTAAGAAACAAGTTTCCTCCGCCTAGATGTGACATGCGTGACGTCATGTAGGCCTACGGGACGCTGAACGCATACGAGGAGATCAATGTGAATGCTATCTAAATTTAGATGACATGTTATGTTACGTTACGTTACGTATATCGCTCTACGTTGATAAAATACGTTACGTTACGTTGCGTGCTCCTTTCAAATAAGTAAACTTAGTAACAAGTGGAAGCTCTTGCGTGCTAACCGATGATTGAAACATGTCCCAGAATTCCTGCCAATGGAGAACATCTCCATCAATATCGGTAGTTGGAGTTTCAGTAAAGTAACAGATTTTGGCCTCTCACGTCTAGGGTTGTGGGCCACTGCTTGGCTTCTCTGATCGCTTGAAAATTGCTTCAGTTTGCACAACATTTGGATCTTTCTCACCTAGTCTACGTGCGGGCTGAAGCTCCACCTTTGCTATCTGTTGATTCTTCAAGCTATCAAGTCAGAAAGATGGGCTTCAATCTTGGCTTCCATATCATGACAATCAAGTAAAACAGCAATGAAGCCAGTTTCGCCTTCAGCCACAAAAGCGTATCTCTGTTCTTCTGCAGTCCGGTCATCATCCTGTAGATCCTTCAAAATATTAGCCCAATCATTATTAAATCTCTCCAATAATCTGCATCCTTTCTGAACTCAACTCGAAAGGTATGCTAATCGTGAAATCCTTACGTCAACATCTATATCCTCTCCGTCCTCACATTTCTCTCAAAGATCATATTTACCTCATCGAAATATGGCAGGCCTTCGTTGGCCTGATCAACTGTCATAATGGTCCAGACATTTCCTGAAACCCTGTTCGAAGCGCCAATATTTTTGTCCGCAAATAACACAAACATAAGGAGAATCTATTATTTCTCTGATAGAAACAAAACTGATGACCCGACAGTTAAGTGCCTAACAGTCTCAAAAATACCGCAATACAGATAGGTAGACCTGAACGGAATTTGATGACTCAACTGCTAACTGCTAACACAATCGTTTTAAATACATGGTATGCACATGCATGCAAATAACATGTAGTTGTCAAAACTGTCAACCTGTGGTGTGCACGTGCAAGCTAACTTTAGTATAACAGTTTTCTACTTCTGCTACATTAACAGTTCTTGACTTGTGGCACAAAGTCATGACAAGTATAGAATGTATAATCCATACTTTGTAACCTCAATGTCCTTACCTGTGTATATTGTTATATTTAGAATAAAACCAGTACAACTGCCATTACTGTGTGAGGAACTAAAGGCCATAACACCAGTTTGACATGACCATGCATATGCAACAGAAATTCAATATAACAAGGCAGCACTTGACGTGTAGCTACACCAACTTGGTGGACAATACACAGATTGACTTGAAATGACGTAGCAATAAACTATCAAGATAAGCAGAGGTATCTACAAACCTATGGCATAAAAACAAGCAAACAAACAAACACACACACACACACACACACACACACACACACACACACACACACACACACCACAGTCTGCTGCAACTGGCGTTATTTAATATTTCACTATACACTCTCAATCCTAGTCTTATGCAATAGACTGGTTTGCTGCATATGCACTAGCCTTCTCTGCCTGATCCACTGCCTTTTTCAAATGTTCATCAAATAGCTCACATCTGGAAGATCAGACATCAAACAAATAATCACTCACATTCTTTGTGCCATTGCACCTTATTGGCATGTCAAGAGAATAAAACGGATTTTTGAGTGCATAGTCACTGTAGATCTCATATAATTTCCTCAAAAGAGAGTCACAGCCAGTCTGTCTTTGATCTGTTAAGACCAAAAACTTAAGACCTACAACATTTATCAGTAAAAACTATTGATAAAACTATGAAAGCTTTTGTAAAGCAAGTGCACACCAACCTGTTAAAGTTTGGAAACAGTGCATTTTGAAATTATCAGCCTCCAGAACTTCAATACCTGATGACTTCACAACTGGGGACAGTCGTGTTGCAATTGCATATAAGCTAGAATGTAAACATATGACACACGTTTACAAGCCAGTACAAAGCAAACGAAAGAACAGATTGCAACAGTTATTAACTCACATCATGTTTTGATACGCAAAAGTTACCAACTGGTGGCTCAATTATATTGAGAAACGTTGAAGTACAAAAGTGTAGGAACTAGGGGACCAAGGAGGCCATGCCCCCACCCCAATCAGCACTCTATGGTCACTATATATAAATTAGGTCATCGTAAAAACGAGCTACAAGTGTAAGAAAATGAGAAGCATTAATAACGGCATCCAGGTTGGGGAGAATGCAATTCATACGCCTCTGAAGTATGTGTAACTTTGACCAGCATAGTAAAAAAGTACAAGATAGAAAATGCCAATTAGTCTTGCATGAATTCCTATCTGTCACTTCTTGTTGACAAATTAACCTAGGCAAAACAGACTTTTGGGAACAACGTGCAAATCTAAAGTGACTCAAGTTTAACCAAAATGTCTAACAAATAGCAAAATTTGATAACTGTTTTACAAATTCTTACTGTATTGGTAAGATTCAGTTAACTTTGACTGTGTCAAGGATATCAACAGTTAAACTGTATGTGTTCATTTTTGACAATGGCATCAAAGAATATTACGATATCATACAGAAATACCAACAGACAAGTGAAAAAACAGAAAGAAAGTCACAAATGGTTCCATTCACCAGTTTGGTGTTTGTGTATCACCTACAATCACAAATTGTACGGTGAAATCAATTTTATTTAGGAACAGTAGTCTTTGGTTTTCTTCGCGAACAGCAGTGCCATCTACTGTCCCACCACACCCTGGTGGTACTGCCGCTGCAGGTCCACGACTGCTTATTCGTCAGAAAAATTCATTCATTAGAATGGTTTTCTGCTTATATCGCACCTGGCCCTCATATCTGGGGTTGTTCCACTATCCACCACCTGTGGACGGGCTCAGTAGCATGCAGCTTCCATACATACATACATACATACATACATACATACATACATACATACATACATACATACATACATACATACATTTTTCTTTTTATTATTGAGAGTCGTTACGACTTCTAACAACAATAACAATCACAATCTAATTAAATCATTTACACTAAAACGTCCAGCTAAAGATGGGTGCAGACAGTCATGTAGTTGTAAAAACCTTGGTCTCTACTTCTCACAAACGGTTTCCAAAATATTTCAAAGGGTGCATCAGACCTTCTTACGGACCAACATACATACATACATGGTTTATTCATCCCGAGGGGCGTGTCTGAGACCCTGCCTACGTACACCTAGTACGGCGCAAGATTAAAAGGTCACTAAACAGCAGACAGCAAGAGTCAAAACTAAAAAAAAAGAATTAAAGCTATTACTACTTTTACACAAATAGGTGTGAGTCCATCCAACAGTCTGAATTTCTTCGACACCAGATTGCAAACGATGTGCCAATGGAAATTCTGCACATCTTTCTGAACAGAAAGTTTGATGAAGCCTTGCTGACATTGAGGAACCGCAATATAGGTTCAAAGCTACTAAAATCTACCAGGCCTCTTGACCCAACTTGTAAGGTGTGAAGTTGAGAACTCCACCCAGCTCATTTACAGGCAGATACCGAATTGCTGTATTTTTCTTGTATTCGGATGAGGTGGTAAAGTTCTCTTCAAAACACACTGTCAATTCCAGAAGACTAATCTCCTTAGTTTTCTGGCACCATAGGATGATGTCAGGGCGAAGAGATGAGTTGGAAATAACAGATGGGAACATATGGTAAGCTTGGAAGGTCAACAGAGATTGCCCAGGGTCTTCGTAGATGTTCATCTAAGAACAGGTAGATGCATTCAAGCACACAATTGTGACGCCAGGTGTATCTCCCACTCTCTAGGGCCGTCCCGCAGTTGTTGAGCACATGTTGAAGGGTTTGATAATTGCCGCAAAAATGGACAGGCAGAAGAATCAGATTTCTGCCAACATTGCAAGTTTGCTTTATGAGATCCTGAATGGCGTTAAGACAGAATGAGAGGATTCTGTCTTTGAATGACAGTACAGTCTTACTCCAAGTGTCATCATCCACCTGCAAGCGCAGTGTCGAGCTTGTACAACACAAGCTTTGATGAGATCCAAGCGTCGCTGATCATCAACACTCTGTACTGGTCATTTGGCTTTGCACAAACTGACAAAACTACATGAAGTTGCGATGGTTCTAAACACTCAAATTGCTCTTGAAATACGTAGGTGAAAGGATTGAATTTCAGAGTATTGTTTGTAGCAAGAACTAAAGCCTTAGACATTGCTAAGTTTTGAACACGAGCGTCTTTGGAATTTGACAGTTGATGGTAACAAGACACTTGACATTTTCTAATGATGTAGATAGTGAGGGGAGATTCAAACCGCCAAGCTTGAAAGGCAGATAGAATCGGCATACATTAGCAGGTCTGGCAAGATGACACCATTTCTTGAGGTACCGTCTTGCATACATATGTACATGATGAAACCTATAGAAACAAAGGGGAGCTTACTGCAGTTGTGCCTAGACTGATATCTTAACAGTTGTGTGCCAGCAACTGAAGCAATATGCTCAACAACTGTTCACAGTAAGCAATAAAGCTATAACTACACGATTCTTGCATTTTCTTCTTTTCCATATTGCATATGAACAGAACATGGCCTTGCAGCAAATAACTTTCAAAAAGGGTATATGAGAACTTCTGGCTGTCGTGAGGTCTTCAAGGAAGGAGAATGCCTCTTCCAGAATCAATCATCTGGATTCCTATTTCTACTGTTACCAGGGACGTGGATATTGAATGATGTTTGAATGTTGTCAACAAGTCAGCATACTCTTTACTTTTCTGATTTGTGTATTAGACATGTATTAATCAAATGACATAGCAAGCTCTACTAGCAGAATTCTCATTCCATCTCTTGAGATGCAGATGTCTGGTTGGAGTGCAGAACCTTTTTTTATGAAAAATGATGTCACACAGACAACCAGGCAGGTTGAACTGGAACTCAAAATCATCCAGGAGGGATGTAGGCTCGAGAGTCCAGCCGGTCATTTCCCCCCGCGGCGGAGAAAGACCTGCAGTATCTGGTCATGTCTCCAGGTGTATCTACCTTGTGCCAGAGAGACGGGACAACCTACTGTTCAGGACATGTTTTAAAGTCTTCCTCTACGACATACATACATACATACTATACATACATGACAATGATGATGGCATGTCCACCGGTACAGTGAAGACTGTCTGTCAGTGTTCATTGTGCCTCATGTGACATAGAAATCTGGCCTTGAATTGACATTGTAGCTGACATGTTGGGCAAACAAGAGAACTGGAGGTGCAACGAGTCAGATACTGTAGATTGTCTTTGTGATGTTTTCTTTTGTCTTGCGTAGCACTAATTCATTTGTCTTCAAAGCATTTCCATGATGCATTGCAGCAATGTCTCCACGTGGCTTTATTGGTGGCAAGATTTTCAAATTATGCGGGTCAATAGAGCAGCTCTTTAGATGGTCTTTCAGAGAGTCTAAATCTCAATATTGGACGTCTTGATGTCCTTTCCTTCTCTAAGTTGCCAATACAAAAGCTGCTTAGAAGTTTTGTGCCTGGCATCTTAACCACATAACCATGCGGCTCTGCTGTACGTTGTTGACACTTGAGGAGACAAAAGTCCAGGCCACAGATATCAGCACAAGACAGGACTTCTGTGTCTGGAACCATACCCTCCCATGTGATACAAAATATGACAAAGACAACTCATATGAAAATCATTGAGCTTTCATCACAACGTAGTGGACACCATGTTTGACAGCCATACAAAGAGTTAGTAGGACAACTGTCTTGCACACATCTAGAGTCGGTAGGATGACTGCAGTCTACATGTCCATTTTAGTCCCGAGCCGGACATAATGCTTTTTCCATAGTTTCTTTTCAAGAGTTGGCTGAATGCTGAGCTGGCCTTTGAAAGTCTAGAAGAGGCCTCAGTAGCAATTGTGCTGTTGACAGATAAGGAACCACCAAGGTTGGTAGAGTTCTGAACATACACTAGGGTATGGTCTCCCACTTTTACGGGTGGAGCTACTGAGCTTACTTCAGGTCTGGGCTGGTAAAGGGCTTGCATCTTTTATAGAGTAGTTGTAAGACCAATGCGTTCTGTGCAGATTTACTGAAGTGATTCATAATGAGCTGAATATCATCAAAAGAGTGCACAGACAGCACAGTCATCTACAATCAACAAGTCACAAGCGACAGTCTTTGAAACTAACGTCTTGGCTAGAAATCGACATACATACATACATACATACATACATACATACATACATACAGACAGACAGACAGAAAGACATAAATACATACATGCATACATTTATTGTTTCTTCTCAATGAGCACGGGGGTTGGCTGCAACCCTGCCTAAATAGACGTATCTGTGACACAGTAACCAGGGGCGTGGCATGGGCTAAACTGGGCTATAGCTAGTCTCTTGCACAGCCCTTCTTAACGCGCGAGAGAAGAGCAGAGAGGGGGGGGGCGGTGCCCACACGCAAAAGAGGGGCTCTTTCACAGCCTCTTTCGCGTGCGGGCACCGCCCCTCTCCGCTCTTCTCGCATGCGTTAAGAGGGGCTGTGCAAGAGATTGGATTGGATTTCTGTCTAAAGAAGCTGCGTGTGTGCTCAACAAGCTCAGGTAACCTCATCTTTAATCTGTTTCGGTAAGACGGAATTCTCAAGCCGCAGACGTAAATCTTCGTCTATGCATTTGATGAATAGATTCTGTTCTACTTCTTCTGTAATGCGGTGGTCAGTCTTCGCTACATCTTCAAAGAATTGGAAAGAGTTTGTCCACCAGCTGTCAAATCTACGTAGAGAATCTTCACCGTCTTGGTCCCTGAATAATCCAATGGACTTTGTAGCCTGTCAAAAGCCTTGTAGCCTAGTGGAGTTTTAGCTTCGTGTGTCATCTGTTCGTAGTGCCAATCTGTGACAACTCAATAATCTTGTTAACTCAAACAACTCAGTCAATCAACTACCCGCAAAACCACATGTTCCATATAATACCCAACTCCACATGTCTGTATAAACCAATCCGAACCCTACAAGATCGACCACATATATCACATATGTAGCCCGTTTGCGACGGCTGAGCGGCTTTTTTCATGTCTTTTCGTTTCAATGAGTCAACTCGTTGGTCCTCAAAGATTGTTGCTGACTCCCTGCAAACAGCTCTCCATAACATCCAATCTGATGCAATGTTTTTCCATTAGGATACATTCACAACACCACATAATTTCCTATTGGATTTCAGGGTATCTTTATAGTGCAATTTCTATCCTCAAGCTGATCTACTTATATCTCTTAGCTGACCGTAAAAGACAGCTTTGGGCAGCCTCTCATCAGTCATGAGACACACATGTCCACACCAACAAAGTTGGGACTGCACAAGAAATGCTTCGATTCCCGATACTTTACATTTTTCAAAACCTCCATGTTGGGTAGTCGATCTTGCCGTTTGATATTCGCTATCTCTTGGACACAACGCATGTGGAATCTGTCTAGTTGCCTGATGTTTATCCTGTACAAAGTCCAGGTCTCACCATAGAGTAGAGTGGCAATAATAACAGCACAATATACCATAAATTTGTAACTATGCTGATTCTATGTTCATTCCAAAGACGTCTTGTTAAGCTACCAAAAGCAATACTAGCTTTGTTCAGACGCATAGCAACTTTGTCATCCAGAACAGGGTTTTGTGATAATGAACTTCCCAAATATGTAACTTCTCAACTGATTTGAGTGCACTTCCATTCACCTTCACAGTTGGAGGTGCGTATGTAGCACCAGGCTTTGGCTGTAGCAAAACTTCTGTCTTTTTCAAACTGATAGTAAGTCCAAACCTTGGTGCCGCATTTGGCAAAGCAGTCTATGATAAACCGGATATCTTCTAGAGAATGGGTAATGAGAGTGCAATCGTCTGCAAAAAGCAAGTCCCGTCCCAAGATGTCTCTGATTTTTGTCTTTGCATTGAATCGACGAAGGTTAAAGATAACTTCCATCAGCAGGTGTTTGAAGGTAAATACCTTTGTTACAATTCTTGAATGCAACATTCAACATCATTGCAAAGAACACATTGAATAACAAAGGTGCCAGGACACAGCCTTGTTTGACGCCGTTGGTGACTTCAAATGAATTTGATGAGTATCCATTGTGTATTACCTTGGCTGTCATATTGTCATGAAAAGGTGTTATTATATTGACAAGTTTACTAGGACAGCCAACCTAGACAGGATTTTCCACAAAACGTTTCTATTCACTGTGTCAAAAGCCTTAGTAAGGTCAACAAAGACCATGAAAAGATCTTTGTGCTGTCTACGGCATTTGTCCTGCAATTGCCTGGCTGTAAAATCATGTCTGTATTGTAGTCCCACGACCAGAGCAAAAGCCACGTTGGCTCTCTGGAAGTATGTTGCTACAGACATGAATGGAGAGCCTGTTCTGTATGATGCAAGGTAGAATTTTCCCTGCAGTGGACAACAGGGACATGCCACGATGGTTGCCACCTTTGCGCTCGTATAGGTGAATGATGGTTGCATCTTTGAAGTCCTTAGGAACTGATTCTTGTTGTTGCCATATGGCAGTATATAGTTGAAGTAACTTTCCTATCAGATGTTTACCACCAAATCTGAAGATTTCAGAAGGCAAACCATCTGAACGTACAAAACATACATACATACATACATGATGATGATGGCATGTCCACCGCTGCGGTGAAGACTATCTACCAGTGTCCTTTGTGCCTCATGTGAGATAAACGTCCAGCCTTAGATCGACATTGTAGCTGCCATGTTAGACAAACTAGAGAACTAGTGGTGTAGTGAGCCGCATCACAATACAGACACCGCAGAAAACCTGCACATTGAATAGATTTTAAGTGGATAAGGTGTGTGCTTGGCCAGATCCATCCTCCCGCCTTAAACATATGAGTGATTCACTGGGGCAAGAATTGCAACAAGCGAACCCATAAGTCAGGATGCAGGTGATTTACATGCATACATACATTTTTTTTCTACAAGAGCCCCTACGGCCCAGGTTACTGCAGTCACTAAGCACTTGTTACTTTACAATCTAAACGCCATCAGTAGTCACTATATGTCACTATGTACTTCATACTTGCTGCTTGGGCATACATACATACATACATACATACAATATGGAAAAAGTAGTTGATATGACTAAGCTTAACTATATGACCTTGTCTATGTCTACATAAACACCCTTTATTAGAATACATCTACAAGGGTTACACTTCCAGGCAGTGCCTACACTGCTATAAACAATGGCGCACTAAGAGCAAATTAACCTGGAGTGTTTGTTAGCTACAACATAGTACCACTCTACACTATTTCCATACATACATTTTTTCTGTTTTATTAAAAGAGCCCTTAAGACTCAGTATAAATCGTTTACATTGCAATCATACACTAGATACCATTGTCAAATTAACATAGTTATAACTCCGTCTTTCTGCAAATAGTCTCCAATAGCTTTTATCCATTATTATTAAACTCAATGGATTCAATGTGTATCTTCGATTTACCTGTCTGTTCCACTACAAATGTAGACCCAAAGCCATCTAGAAGAACCATGTAGTTTTTCCTCAGCAGCGCTTTGTGCGCCCCTTTCGATGCTTGCTCTTTGGCTGGATGACCGGTGATCTAGAGTGCATTTATTTTACCTAATCCAGCTAATCCAGATTAATGGATTAGCTAATCCGTCTAATCCCAGTATCGGCTGAATTAGCTGGATGAGCTGGATTAGCTTATCCATCTAATCTGGATTAGGTAAAAGAATGCACCCCTAGATAGTTTTTTAGATCTGGATGGTGATTCTGTTTTTCTGTCAGGTGATTGCGATGTTTTAGATGTTTTAGATATTTTACGATTTTGTTGGAGTGTCATGTTCAGTCTTCCTTCGTTTCCTCTTCTTCCTTGTCTAATACTTCAATCTCAGACCAGCCTTTAGACTGTTGCTTGTGATCTGCTGTGCTTTCTGTTGGATTGGATTGTGCTCACTGTTTTGTTTCTGGTAACGTGTTTGTTACTGATTTGTCCCCTATGCTTTGGTTGTCTGTTTCTGGTTGTGATTGATTGGTGGTTTCCATTGTTGAGCCTGTCATCTCTTGTAGAGGTTCCATGGTGTCTTTGTACTTCCAGGATTCTGTTCTGATTGTTCCATTTCTGTTGCTGTTTGACTTTCCTGTTCTTTCACATTCACTTCTTCGTTGTTTTCTTGCTGCATTTCTACATCGTGGTTTTTGTCAAGATCGTGGTCATGATTCTCATTATGCTGGTTTCCAGGATTCTTATAATTTTTTGTTGACAGTCTTCAGCATATGAGAGGTGCTTCCACATCTATAACATGTTGGAGGTTGTCCAGCATATCGCACATGCAGATGTAACTATTTTGTATCTCCATAATTTATGCGCTCTGGGAAATAACCTCTTGGATTCTGTATTTGGTATACTCTCACTCCCGTTTCCACATGTCGTGCAAAGGAATACGTATGCCTTGTAATTTTTGCAACTTGACCCTTTTCTGCTATTCTTGAGATAATGACATTATCATGCCATTTCAAAGGGCATTTTGACTGAGACGAAGCTGGTGGATCTTTTAGTGGCATTACTTCCAATCGAACATTATTCAATATCAGACCTGTCAGTACCAACCTTTCTTTGGCTTCTTCATTCAGCAAGGTAATCTGCCACGTTTCTGCTATTGTCGGACATACCCACATGATACACTCTTCCTTGCTTAAATAAAGCCTTCACTATGAATTCTGCTGTCACGCCTTCAGCAACCAATCTGACTGACAACAGCCTCTTTGCAACTTTTTGGCCGCCATTCTTTCTTCGATCCTCTTAATCGTGGTTAGTCTTCCCATCAATTAGACTCAATCTACGTAGCCTGAAGGTTAATATACCTTTCTGCCGCTAAAGTTCAACAAAATAACTTGGAATTCACTCTGTATGGGGAAGGTTGGTGGAGCTGCCAAAACCTTTAGGCTGCACTCTACGTAGCCTGTAGGTTAATATACCTTTCTGTCGCTAAAGTTCTCCAAAATGACTCTGTATCGGGAAGGTTGGCAGAGCTACCAAACCTCATGGCCTCGAGCCTCGCAATACATACATACATACATTTTTTTGTTACAAGAGCGCCTAAGGCCCAGGTTAGATACTGCAGTGACTAACCACTTGCTACAATACTGTACAATCTAACACTATCAGCAGTCACTATATGTCACTATGTACTTCAACTTGCTGCTTGGACAGAACTGACACTCCGGGGGGGGGGGGGGGGGGGGAGAGAGAGAGAGAGAGAGGCAATTGTATGTTAGTTCCTTGCCCAAGGGAACTTACGTATGCGGCCCTCCCGCACTCAAACTCTGACCCAAAGGTCCAGGATGTTGCCAATCTCCAACTGCACACTCTAACCAATTGAGCCACATACATACATACATACATTTTCTTACAAGGACCCTTAGGGCCCAAGTTCAATACTGCAATGACTATACTTGCTATACTCTACACTTTCAGCAGTCACACTATCATGTCACTAGGTACGTCATACTTGCTGTACTTCATACTTCATACTTCATGCTTCAAACTTGCTGAACAGAACTGACACTCTGGAGAGAGAGGCAAGTGGATGTTAGTTCCTTGCCCAAGGGAACTTATGTATGTGGCCCTCCCGCACTCAAACTCTGACCCGGACGTCCCGGATGTTGCCAATCTCCAAAATCACACTCTAACCAATTGAGCCACATACATACATACATACATACATACATACATACATACATACATTCATATAGTCCGCGTCAAAAATATTGACACATTTACGCTTGGAGGCATGGCCATAGGTAACATGAGCAAAAACGCATCCATTTTCAGGTCACGTACGTTTTTTGGATAAAAGAGGACTATTGTGTATGCTCGTAGGTTGCTAAACTTTTGGAAACTCACAAGTCCACATCAGTGACTTGTGTCCTCCTTTCACTTTTTGATAGCATTTCCCTCGCTAGCATAGCTCTGGACAAAGGCGTGAGCAAGTGCCACTCCGCCTGGATTGCGTCTTCTAGTTCATGAATGTTTTGAGGCCTATGAAGCTCAACACGCCGCTTGATGACCGCCCAGAAGTTATCTATTTCGTGCAAGATATCTGGTGAGCTATAGCGGGTCAATCGAGAAACCGTAACGCCCAAAGTCTGGTTTTTCTAGCTTCACTAGCAGCGGAATTTTAATTCTTAGGCATCGTGTAGCGACACTTGAGTCATGAAGTTCTCTTCGGAAGAACTGCATGACGACAACTTCCTGCGCTGCAAGCTGATGTGCAAGTTTGTTTGCTGATTTGTTGTTCCTTGTTGCGTCATGTTCACTAATTGAAGCTGTTCGATGGTTTTCAGCTAGTTTTTTGGTCTTTCAAGGAAAGCTCTGTGTTGAATTCCTTCTTCAGTGTCCAGTCTTTCAAGAGTTCAGTAAACAGTAGAGCGAGAAACACGTAAAAGTTGGCAGATCTTAGATGACTTCCTAGTACTGGAGCGGTATAGTAAAAGAATATCGCAGCGTTGTCTTTCACAACTCATTTCATGATGGAAAAGTTCTCTATGCGGATGCGCATACTATGGAATTGCTTTGTGACTGCTTTTCAGCTGTTGGAGAAAAAATTAGCGCAGGTTTCTTAATAAGTAGCAAAACTAGAAACTTTCCAAAAATAGTACAAGTAAACCGGAAATGTGTCAATAGTTTTGACGTGGACTGTACACACATACATACATACGTATGTACATACATATATACATGAATGCATGCGTGGTCTTAGACCATACATACACAGTCACATGTTTGGCCCCTATTAGAGTGCAACCCTCCCAAGTCACATGACTTCTACCTTCTACAAAGTCTGCCATAAAATCTGCTTTAACTGGTAGCTGCAATTGATGCTAATTAGGAAAGGAGTTGTTTCATTTGACAGGGTGATGCAATCATTGGCCAATCCCTGTGTTGTACCTTGGTAGCATGAGCTAAGTCATGGCTAGAGATAACTGATCTAGCAATCACATAGTATGATACCATGGAGGCAGCTGCATGACTGAATTAGCAACAACCGTGGGTCTCTCTATAGTCTTGAAATCAAGGGTAATTTTGCACAATTAGGCGAGAGTACCAGATGAAAACACTGCATGGGCGCATACGTATGGTGCTAATTCAATGTTCACATACATTATGCCCAAATCACACATAGTATAGAACAAACACAAACAGTGACTAACGAATGGAACATGCTGCCCAGCATAATCCGATCATTCGTGCTCAGCCGAGCTCTTGTAAATCGAAGGCGAACAGGAAAGTTTCGAGGTTCATTTAAGAAATCCAGAGCATTTTGCCCAGAGCTTGAAATATTTCTCCCAGTAAGATTTTCATCATTGATTGCAACTAACGCCATACCGACTAGAAACAAAAATATTACAAAATTTCAATAACTGCTTCTGAAAACCTTGAGTAAGCTAACTCTTCTCCCTGTCTCCATAATGCACGGCTAAGCGATCGCCATCCGGCTTGAAGACAAGATCTACAGGATGTTCTGCGTACGTCTTCTCTGATTCTGTGATTTCACCTTGGGTTTGATCGTTATGGTAAATAAGACTACCAGCTTTGTTCACGATCCTAAAAACGCATTTCTAGTACACGCACCACAATCACAAACTCAAGTACTTACCAAACGCTGTAAATAACCATTATTTTAATTATCCGGGGCTGTCGCAAAGTCCCGGACAACGTAAACTACTGGGCTGCAGTATAGTGATGAATCTTGAACTTCTAGGTAATTTTGATTGCTATTATTTATTATTTTACTTATTTAAGATTACCTGAATTGTTGCTTTTATTGTAGAGTCGTTTGGACAGAGTTATCCGGAGGTAACAGATCTATATTTCACCATACGATCATTAGTTCTACTTACATTTATACGTAAATAATACGAAATCGTATGCGCTACGTATTTTAGATAAATCGCATGTACGAAATTGGAATTTTCATTTGTGTGCAGGATTGGTGTAAAAGGGCCCCTAGATACAAATGTGTAGTGAAACCTACTGACCCGTAAACAGTGTGTTTATATCCGTGCTTTTCATTCACTCTCAGGAATTTTTGCAATATTTAAGACATGCTTCTATGTAAGACATGCTTATACGCAATCAAGACATGCAGGCGTCTAGAGGCAGGCACAATTACAGTCCACAAATTTTCAAGTTGTAAAATACTGGTAATGTTCAGTGTTTGTTATTACTCGAGGCGCGGATATCCGGGCTAAGGGTATAGTTGGTAAGTAGTCGTCTGACCAACGACCATAGGACTGTATTTATACTCGATTAGCACAGATGCAAATGAAGCTATTTCGACCAATAGACAAGAAGTGGTGTCATTACCGATCAATAGATGAACATGATGTCATCATAAGGCTCCACCTCTGTTTGTTAGCTGCTAACAAGAATTCGGCCATCGGGCGTCCATCCTGTACATGGTGTTTAGTCATTTGCTTAATTAATGATTTAGCACATAGAAACAACGCCCAGGACGCCATGTGGTACGTGTAGCTGTTCCTGACTTGTAACATTTTGCTTGTTTCACAGTGTTTCTGCATAGTGGTTCTGCAGTCTGACAGCTTGAATTTTTGGTGTGCGTGGCTAAGCGGCCACGGTGTTGTTATAAAAATCACTAGTGTAGTCTTCAACAGAAATTTGGTGTTCCACGGGAATTTATGAAGGGGAACGTGCATTGTCCATGACAGCAAGTCTGTTTGTTGGATGAAGCAACTGACCTGTAAGTATGCAAGTCTGGAGACGCGGCTTTGCATCTTTGTTAACTAGACGAATGCATTGGAAACCTTAGCTGAGATGAGTGGGTTGGGCTAAAACCTCAGTATGCAAACCATTAATTAATATATGACGTGACAAGATGTGATTACATACACTGGCCGAGGGTTTAGCACTGTAATGTGCTTCTCTGTTTTTTGCCTTTGTTCTTTTCATGAATCTGATGAAAGATTTGCGGCCGACAAAAGCCATAATAAAAGTGGACCGGCCTAACAAGGACTTTCTACTACAAAGTTAGCGGTTTTTCAGGTAAATGCAGGACATGCTTGCATAACTTCAAAACTGAACACAACTGGCAGGAAACACTGTTAGGTAAATCTCTAAATACGTTATTGTATTTAATGGCTATTTCTATGACCAAAGTATGTGGCAATAGTTAGCTGGCTAAAGTCAAAATTTTGAAAAGTGAGGAAGTTACTGCAGCTCTGTCAGCCTTGCAAATGAGTATCTTCATTTTCACATGCCAAAACAACAAAGGAACAGAAACTGTCTTGTGAATGCAGAGCAGCTTAAGAATATTGTCAAATCACATCCCCCATTATATCCATCAGCTTCATTACAGAACAATTTGTTTATGAGCCATTTACCTCTTGCTTGACTGGCTTTAGGTTAATTGTCCCCACCAGGACAAGTCCACCATGATTCAAGGTCATCAGACTTACACCTATAGTGGCAGGTAGCATGCACAGCTTCCGCGCAATGGCACTTTCATGGTCTTGCGTGAACTCCAGTGCAGTTGCAATACTAGTCGTGGTTACTATTAGAGTGTGGCTTGTGTGCATGAACATGACACAAAAATGCAGCTTTTATGTTATACAAGCTTCTACGGTATATACACAGATATCACCTAAGTAACTTACTTGACTAAATAAATATACGGGCATGCTTATATTTTTGAGTTACAGAACATTACGTAGGTTTGCAACATGCAGAAGCAATGTGTAAAACAGACTCAACAGAACACTGCTACTTCTATATATAATTTGATGGCTTTGAGTAGTGTGAAACTTATTACAGGGTGACAGCAATAGGTATGCAAATGGTTAACCAGGCTGCTTTTGTTCTTGAAAATTATCTCTATCATTTGGTAGTTAAAAGTTGTGTTTAAGCACGCTGATATCATTGTCATCTCAACATTGCAATTGATGTCACTTTTGTACTTCAGGGATGTAGCAAGTAATTAAATTGGTTATGTTTAATGTTTGCTATTAAGGGACATACAGGGTATGTAGTTTCCTGACCTAACCAAACCACAAACATTCGCTAATATCTAAATGTAATGGCACTAAATTTGACACAGGATGATACAGTGACAGAGAAAGTTTGTAGATTAAGTTCAAGGCTTGCACTCATGCATAGTGTTGCAAAGACTTTGGATACTCCAAATATAGAGGTCAAGAAATCTGAAGGAATCTTCTATATTTAAACCAGAAGTTATATGGCAGTGCTTGCTGCTAATGACTCAATTGTTTTAATTAACTTTTCTTGCTACACTGTGGTAGCATATCACTTTGTAGTAGGTTTTGGTAATGTTGTTGCTGTTGCAGTTACTGTCAGTAACATCACTTTTGTTCTTGAGTAAGGTTATGTCAACTTGTAAAATGACTACAGATATTTGCAAGACTTAGCTAGTTAGGTCGTTGGTGACCTGTTTTGCGTTGCCAACTTATGGCATTAGTTAGAAGGAAGGCATCATTGTACATTTACATTTGGTTGGTGTTACCATGATGAAGGCAGCACCCTTGTCATTTTGGGTTAATTAAAGCTGGTGGAGTACTTTAGTCACATGCTGAATAGCAATTGCCTATTTGCATTTTAAGCATTCGGTTACATTACTGTATATTTTATCTGCTACTTGATTGTCTACAAATGACAGTCAAAGTTAGCTTAAAAGGAGGACACACAAATCAAATTAATATAGCTTAATTGCATTAGCACTGACAGGGAGCAATTGACTGTCAGGGATGACTTCAATGCAACTATTCTAATTGTAGTTGCTCTCATTATGTGAAATATTACATTTGGAATTAATTATTGATTGATAAAGATAATAGGAGTTGTATGACTGGGGGATCACTAAGATGTTAACTTCTGATTTTTTATGAGTAGGAGAACGATGGTACATTGGACTCGGGGAGTGTTGCTTTGACTTGTGCATTTAATCGTTATGGCACACTTTTGGCTGTTGGCTGCAATGATGGTCGTGTGGCTGTCTGGGACTTTCTGACGCGAGGAGTGGCTAAGACTTACACTAATCATGTTCATTCTATTTGCTCTTTGAGGTAGAGTTATATATGTGTTGGATAGGTGTTGATAGTTGTTTTTATTAGTGTCTTTTGGTGGGTCAAACAGTGTCGTCAGTCAACATGAGTATTTTATGTATGCATGTTCTGCTAGCACTCTGTATTTCTATGGAGCTGTTTGTGTAGTTTATTGTTTTGGTTAGTTCAGATTGTTGTTGTTTAAATAAATTATTTGGTTTCTTAGCTGGAGTCGAAATGGGAAGCTTTTGTTGAGCTCCGGCACTGACTTCACTGTGTGTGTGACAGATGTGTTAACAGGTGACTTGGTTGTTCAGTATCGTTTTCCATCAGTTGTCAGCAAAGTGCAATTTCATCCACGAAACAAGTTAGTACAGAGAGCTTATGTGCACATTACATTATGGTGAACATAATTGATTTGCAGTGTGTGTAGTGAGAGTTAACAGATAACTTTATTCTGCTGGCTAGAGTAGCTTTGAGCTGCATCAATTAAAATTAACATATGTTGGTGTACATGCATGTATGTACATACTTGTGAGTGAGTGATTTATTTACCCAGGGAAATAATACTGTTTAGTCAAAGACTGGTTTACCACAGTACCCTGCAGCATCAAACAGACTGTTCAGTCAACAATACAAAAGTACAGCAATACTGTTCAGGCAAAACCTAATACACATGACAAACAGCAGCAACAGCAAATGTCTAAGATTACAGTACTAAGGATTAACATGATTACCCTAAACACATTACAGTTGACTTATACATACCTGTAAACGAGTCAAGAGACTTGTCTCTTATCACACACTTCGGCAAACTGTTCCATAGCTTACATCCACTAAAGCTTAGTGCTCTCTTTAAAAAGTTGCTTTTTGGTGATGGACAGAGAAGTCTTTGAGTCTTTCTTGTTGGCGTTTACATAGACTATATCGACTGCAGAAGTGCCTTCCAGGTAGAACGACAGCTGTCATGTTTATATCTGTATGTCATGACAGCCAAGAAGAAAGTCAGTCTGTCCTCAAGTATTGGTAGGTTTAGCGATGCAAAATAACTCAGTAGTTCTTGTGCAACGAGGAGAATTTGGGTTATTCTAGCAGCATAACCCTCAACAAGCTTTTAACTTTTGAAAACAGATTTACCACAGTTTATTCACACAACAGAACTGTACTCGAGGATTGGTCGGACTAGCGATTTGGAGAATATAATTTTGTCATCTCTGGATAGTATATGACTGGACAGTCTCAGTAGACGAAGCCTCTGATAAGTTTGTTCACAGACGTAGTCAATGTGTGCTCACCAGGTTAAATGCTCATCAATCACAACTCCAAGGTACTTGTATTGGTGGACACATTCAATACATGACAATTAATCATCGCTCTGCAACTTGCAGGTAAATTAGCACCTCTAGAACTCTTGATAGCAAGAAATTTGGTCTTGGTAAGATTGAGTTGTAGTTTGTTATGCTTTAACCACTCTTCAACTCGACTCAAGTCCTCGTTAATCTGGCAGATTGCTCCCAGAAACCATGTTGAAAATTCTATAGTCAGTTTTTATATTTGTAATGATCTAAGCAAATTCTAATTCCATTCTGCAGTTCATTTTAACTCGAGAAAAAAGTAGTTCTAGAACTGTTTTGATCGAATTGTAGCCTGTATACCTGTTCAGACAGTTGTAGCTAGTGCAAGTAGGTTTCATATTGGATGCTGTTTGTATGTGCTGCAAGTCTTTTTACAATTTTCAGACTCTCTTGATTTTTGTTTCTTACAGGTTGCAACGATGCTTTTATCCATTTTCAGTTTTACAGATTTTGATGTTCAGGAGTCATGGTTTCCTCTTTCTTAATTAATTAATTAATTGAAGAACCAGTAAAGTGCATTAAAGATTGAATTTGTAGAAGGTCTGGAAGTTTTTAGTTCAATTAAGTGGTAAATTGAATTGTAAATGAATACTAGAGCAGCTCTTAGGTCAGGTTTTGACATAATTTCATAGGATCGTTCCAAGTGAAACAAAGTTCTAGAATGACATCACATGTGTTGTGTGCTCAATTATGTTGTATAGTCGTGTTACATTTGGTCTTTCAGTCTAGTTGTGATGTTTTATGCAGACATAGAACACAGCATGACTTTGAATGTGTTAGATGTTGAACAATTATTTGTCCTATTGGTTCTCAGTTAGATATCTACTCAGATGCTGTCATAACTCTGTGGCTGTAATCTGGGAAACAAATTTTTAGGAACTTGTAGTGAACAAAACTAAATTGTGAAAGGTTAGTTGGTTAATTAAGTTAGGTTTTTGTGATTTTGCTGTAGTGTACGTATGTACATTGCTTTAAACATTTTTATTACTTCCCACATTTCAATAAGCTACAGAATCTGAATCAATGACTTTAGTCCATATGATTTAGTCAAACATTGCTTAAACATCAGTACACTTTCTAGATGATGATTTCAATAAGAGAGCCAATGAAGATTCTCAGAGGTGGTCAAGAGCTTGCAATGACACAGAGACTCATAGTAGTCTCGCGTAGCCAACCCCTGTCCATTGTGTCATACTTCTGGGCGAAAATGGGTCTGGTAAACAGCCTTTGATGTTCCTGTGTTGCCGCATAGCCAGAAATCGGCTATCAAAAGATCGAATTTGGTTTCTTAAAGGCTTGACTAAAGACCAGATTGGTATGCATGCAGTGCAATCCTATCTCAATTCACTTCTCTTGTTCATAGAGAACAACTCAATGACTGCAGGGATGACTGCATACTTTAATTAAGCTAGTGCTTGAAGAAATACAGTACCGGCAATAAGTAAGCTGACAGGGATACCATACGATAGGATACGATAGGATACGATACCATAGGATACGATACCATACCATACCATAGGATAGGATACGATACATAGGATAGGATATCATACGATACCATAAAAGATACCATGGAGGATAGGATAAGATAAAAGATGATACCATACAATTAAGATAAGATACCATCCATAGGATATATGATACGCAATATGATATATGATACAATTAAGATAAGATACCAGATGGTACCATATATGATACGCAATATGATATATGATACAATTAAGATAAGATACCAGATGGTACCATATATGATACGCAATACGATACGATACGATACACATACGATAAAAATGTTAGGTTACTTATTGCCGGTACTGTAGGGGTCGAAAGTTTTGCAGACAAGTACTCATACTTTACACTGGTTGTTCGATATATATATATATATATATATATATATATATATATATATATATACTAAGTTGGGAACAACAGTCTGCAGCTAGAGTCGTTGCTGTTTATGAAATCTTCACGTCTACAGCAGCAGTTAAATGTGGCCGTGGGAACGTTGGCATCAACATCATACGTGTAGCATTATGCGCTCGTGTCACAACAGAGACTGAATGAGAACGTACTGAATGAATGCGAACATACTCGTTGCCGTTTGCTGTTTGATGTCTAAAGCGACCACAGACTGGCCAGAGTGAGCGATATCTGGAAGGGCTTGGAGCTGACGTCATCTACATGTACGACATTGATCAGGCTACATGAAATTGAAGTCTGTCAACGTCAATTTTCTCGTGGCCACATTTAATTGCTGCTGTAGACATGCAGATTTCACAAACAGCAACGACTCTAGCTGTAGTCTTTGAGCTGTTCTCTGCAATACAAAAGAAGCTAATTGAGATAGGATTGCACTATGTGCATACCAATGTAATCTTTAGTGAAGCATTTAAGAAACCAAATCCAGTCTTTAGATAGCCGATTTCTGGCTATGCAGCAACACAGCGACATCAAAGGCTGTTCACCAGACCCATTTTGTCTGGAAGTATGACATTGCGGAAAGGGGTCTGGCTACGCGAGACTAGACTCGTAGCACATTGCGATGTCACAGTTGTTAAATAAGCTTCTTATGGATTTATTAGGGTAATTAACAGTAAAGAAAAGCCAAGGTTAGAAGTAATGCAAAACTGTTAAACTTGCATTTATAAATTAGATCATTAAACTGAACATTTACATTTTAATATGGTTATGGAGATTCTTTGTATATTACGTACTAGCAAATGTATTATAAGAGGAGTATGTGTACCAGAATAGTGTAACTGTTTTACATAACAATGTTGTTGTGATTCTAGCTGCATATTTTTGGCTTGTCCAATGAAACATTCTCCAGTTGTAGTCGATATTGCAAAAGGTGATCATCGCATAGCTCCTACTAATGGCGAGGTGAGATCAGTTACTTTAGCATGCATGTCTTGTTGTAGCTTGTAGAATCTTACAAATGAGCTTACTGATGTGAAAGATTTTTACTATTTCTAGGGTTTGTTATGTTTAAGTCTTGTTGTATATAGTGCTATTGCATTTGAGCATATCCTTAGTCTTAGTATGTTTATGTTCACATAGTGGTTATTTAGCCATGACTGGTTACTTCCTTATGTATGCTATTTTGCCCGCAGTCTTTGCTGATTGGACCATATCATTGATGTCATCGTTAATCTCTTCATTTCTTGCAATTTGATGACGTTGGATAACTTATATACTGTGCCAATTGGTTTAAATGGAGGCTCTAGAGCGAGGAGGAGTAAAGTGACTAGTGGGGCAGGAGCACCTAGTCGGCAGTATACTGTTCACCATCCTTGCCAGCATTGCTAATAGGAGTTGAGACAAATTTGTAGGCGTGGTAATGTCGTCTTCTATCTTGTCTATGGTCTGTGGAAATAGCAGTCGGCAAAGTAGCATACACAACAGAGTAGCCGGCCACGGCTAAATAACCACTCATGTGACTGGTTTATGTTTATGGAACACTGCCATGATCAACGTTTGAACTCAACAGAGATGCAATTTGATTGTTCAGCAGGATCATGAGGTGCTGGGTGGCCAACAGACGGATGGATCAGCATGCCAACCAATTCGTGGTTATAATTTTGACGGGCTGCCGAGTGTGCTTGCATTTGACTATCCAGGGACCCCTATAAAGGAGAGCTGTTTGTCTGACTGTCTGTCTATCTGTCTGTCTGTCTGTCTGTCTGTCTATCCTGGACACATGTCTTTGGCGGACACCATTTTGTGTTGCGTTGTAGCTAAATTATGCGTGGGAGTGTCAGGACGTTTGCACGGCGTGTCCAAGGAAGATGGATTAGGTTTATTGTTTTGCTTTTGTCTCTTTGTAGTATTAACTGGTAGTCTAGCGCTATATGACTCTTGAGTCTAGATGTTTTCTGCGCCACAGTTTGTGCTGTGTCACAGCTTTGTGCTATGTTGGTAGGGACTACAGTTACGCCCATAAGCTTGTTAGTTGTTGCAGCTGTATGGAAGAATAGACCACTGTCTGTCTGTCTGTCTAAGACATATATTTTCAACATTGAAATTTACATACAACATAACTACAGTACCGGCAATAAGTAAGCTGACAGCCATACGGATACGATGGGATACCGATACGATAGATACTATACCATACCATAGGATATCATATATATAGGATATCATAGGATACGATAAAAGATACCATGTAGGATAGGATAAGATAAAAGATGATACCATACAATTAAGATAAGATACCATCCATAGGATATACGATACGCAATGTGATATATGATACAATTAAGATAAGATACCAGATGGTACGATATATGATACGCAATACGATATATGATACGCATAGGATAAAAATGTTAGGTTACCTATTGCCGGTACTGTAAGCAAGTGTACTGTCCCAATCACACATAGCCTCTATCAAACTAAAAACCTACAGAAACCAACCTTATATCTGTCTTTCTGTCTATCTGTCTGTCTGTCTGTCTGTCTGTCTGTCTGTCTTGTATCTGTTTATAAGAGTGTTTCTCCAAGACGGTGAGTCAGTGTTGCAAAATTTTGCTTGGGCATGCCAAAATGACGGACTTGAAAGTGAAGCTGTCGTTGTCTTACTGACTTCTCTCAGGACGACGTACTTTTTTGTTGATCAAACCAGCCTTTTCCTGCATGCGAAAATCTCTGGAATGGTTGGATCTTCAGCGAATTTAGACTGCCTATAACCAATCTCGGATGGTATGTGTGGACTGTGTCATTTATTGCCAGTGATGTTGAAGAAAGCAAGATATTTTTTAGTATATCCGGGTTTTTGAAAAATACGCCTACTTCTTGTGCTTGTGTACAAGTGTTGAATAGCTGCACCATTCTATACACGTGTACCCCACAATAGCAACAATGTCTTCAAAGTGACGGCATCCAACAAGACTAGAAATGTCTGCAAGGTGTAGTATATATATACAGGGAACTGATTATCCAGGTGAGTCAGTAACTGCATGTGACTTCCAAGTTTTTGCTGCCTGGATATATATCTCAGAAGGGGATTTCTCAAAACAGGACACTCAGTTACATTTTTGTCTTCAAAGGGATATTAACTAACAATCAATAATCTAATCAGCCTGGGCGAAGAATGGGATCTCATATAGTGTTACATAGAACATGTAGAAAAAGGAATTTGATGAAACTAATACAGTCAATTGAAGAATTTATTGGTTGCAGTAATGCCGAACCATGTATGGAATTGCCAAGTTTATGGTTGTGTTTGTTGTAGCCTGAGTTGAACATGACTGCGTCTTATGATCGGAAAGGAGGACGGGTATATGTTGGAAACTCAAAGGGATTGGTTAGCAATCATTTGTTTGACTTTACACAAATTGTTAATTGAATTCATTGCTTTGGTAGATTACAGTCCTGGATTCTGTCACACTTGAGGTAGTGGCAAATGAGTGTATGTATTGCAGTGTGTTAGAAGCATTGTTGAAGAGGTGTTATTATCTTTAATTTGTGCTTTATTGATTGTCTTAAATAGATGGAATAGGCAGTACAGTTGCAACAGCAATTATTCAGTGTTTTGTTTAATTACTAGAATGGTTTATATGACTTTCACTGTCTGATAATATGCTGCACAAAGGCTATAAGAATTGCTGTGTACCTACAGTAGATGCTATGACATTGCAATCTGTGCTGCTTGGACTTTTTGAGGGACTAATAGGATAATTTGAACAAACATGCACATAGAAATTAACAATTAAAATGTAAGTATGAAGATGGGAAAAATAGAAAAATTGACAAGTATTTCTTGTGATTGTAATGAATTGACTCACTGAATAGCAATGGTGAATGAAAAAGATTTTGGAAATTTTTATAATGTCTTATCATTATATGTATTATTATTATTATTGTTATTATTATGCTTTATCTTAATTATCATCGGTATAACACTAGAATTTAATGTAGACATGTGCATGCATGTGTGTGCGTGTGTGTGTGTGTGTGTGTGTGTGTGTGTGTGTGTGTGTGCGTGTGTGTGTGTGTGTGTGTGTGTGTGTGTGTGTGTGTGTGTGTGTGTGTTGCTGTAGCTCAATTTGTTAGAGTGCATTTGGAGAATGGAAACCTTCGGGACCTTGCAGGGTTGCAAGTTCAAGTTACAGTGATGGCCAGCTTTGGCATAATTTCCTTAAGCAAGAAACTTACACACAATTGCTTTTTTCGACTCAGGAGTATAATGGGTACCTGGTCATTGACTGGGGTGGATGCTGGCTTGGCAGCAGATGGGTACTTGTGGGTCTTGGCGTCCAGTCCTAGAGCTGCACCATAGCGAGTGCCCCTGGACGACTCTGGGCAAGATTCAGGTGGATTGTAGCGCTGGCCCTAAGCCTCCACATAGCGCATGGAGGCCCTGTCTTTAGAGGCAGGGAGAGCTATCTTTGCAACTGACCTTACTGTCGATGTCAAACAACGTGAAGGGCTTAACGTGTGTCCATTTGTTCAACATGTGTGTGTGTGTGTGTGTGTGTGTGTGTGTGTGTGTGTGTGTGTGTGTGTGTGTGTGTGTGTGTGTGTGTGTGTGTGTGTGTGTGTGTGGTCAATTACTTATTAATGACAGCTGCATTGATCTCATAAATGTACTAATGAGTTGGCTGGCATGAACTCATCTATTCATTAATTTGTGTTTCATTTGTGCTGTATTTTGCAACTGCATTGATTGATGAGGTGGCCAAAACATAATGCCTGGAGTCATTGTTAAGTAGGCTTTGATTAATATTTTATTCAATTCTACTAAAAGTGATAATCTATGTAAGGTGACACATGCTTATAGATTAGCAGTGTTTACAGTACACGTCTGGATATTGCATATCAGAAACTATCTCTAGCGTCAACAAGAATTTGGACCGAGTTCATGCATAGTTCAAGGATAACAAAATGGAGCTAAACCTGTCTAAAACAAAATCTATGATTGTTGAATGTTCTTGACTCAGACACAGGTATGTTGAAGGATCATCCTTTGGGATTATGATTAATGATCAGCCTGTGGAAATTGTGTCAAAGTATAAATGCCTGGGAGTAATCATAGACAAAAACTTGAACTGGAAAGATCAAATTGATTATATTGCTTCCAAAGTCAGTTAATGACTTGCTATTTTGAGATGTTGTAGAGAATTCCTTCCTCAGTCTTCAAGAGTTTTCTTTTATAAGTCATGTATTCGTCCTGTATCGGAGTATTCATCTGTGGCTGGAGCAACTGTTATCAGATTGTTCTTAAAGGCTTGAATCACTCGAGGGATATGCAGCAAGACTGATTACAAATTCTAAACCTAGAACTAGAACACGGCTACTGCTAGATGAGTTGCATCTACCTCGATTAAAAGATTGACTAGACTACTTTCAGGCTGTCTTGACATATAGATGTATACACAATTTGGCATCAGGATACATGAGTAACATCTTTACTTTCCGATTGTCTTTATACTCTCATGTGACTAGAAACAGTAAAAACTTGTTACTGCCAACACTGAGAACCAACTTTATGAAGAGAACTTTTTGCTATAGAGGAAGTCAACTATGGAACAACTTGCCAGCTATAACCAAAACATACACTACTTTACAGTCCTTCAAAAAGAACATTAAGGCCGTGTTTCCACTAGCTGCACCTTAAACTAGTTTAGCTTAAATGAGTTTAAAACTAAACCAGTTCAAGAAAGCGACTGTTTCCATTAGGAACTTGCACATCCGAGATGTGCTAAACAAACCATCTAAGAACGTGATAATTTGAAGTATTGGGCTGGTCTGTCACCAAGTCAGGGCAACTGTTGCTTGTTACTGATTCAGCATCTGCTAGTAGAAATTTGCATGAGGATGACCAAGGACACAGTCTTCTCTCTCTCCGTAACTGCTGATTTCTTTCCCCTAGCTAAAGACCCTTACATCTTCTAGGGCAATTCTATTCCGACAAAATAGTCAATATCATCAAAACAGCGTTGTCAGAAGCCATCTAAACAAGCGCGTTACTGTCACGTAACAGTTAAACCTAAACCACTTTGCTAAACCTACTTCGGAGTAGGTTTAAGAAATAGGTTTAGGTTTAAAATATAACTGGTTTAGTGCAGGTGGAAAGAGGTCAATTCTTAAACCAGTTTAGCTTAAACCACTTGTTAAACCGGTTTAGGCACTACTGGATACACGCCCTAAGACTCTTTTGCTTGTAAACTAGCTTAGTTTTAGTTTATGTTTGTCCATGTAGTATTTAGTATGTGTTATCTGGGCAGTATGGTAGATCAATCTTTTGATTGAATAGTCTCCCAAATAAACTAAACTAAACTAAAGCAGCAGTCCTGCTTGTCATTTGGTGTTTCTTGCAGAGTTTGACAAGTTTTCGAATTACAACTGGTGCCAACACATCAACAACTGTAAGATCAATAGAATTTGCAAGGAGGGGAGAGTAAGGCGATGTCTGAATTGAAGACTGATTAGATGAGCTGAGTTTTGTCTGTAGTCATTTTTTAGTGAATTCATCTGATCGTATCATTCGAGTGTTTGACAGTGATGATGTATTGAAATCTCGAAAGGAGAACAGAGAGCCTGAATGCATCCAGAGGCTGCAAGACCTTGTGAACAGGTTATAAACTGGATGTCTATGTGTATAAACTGGATGTTTATGAATGCAATTGACTGTCTATTATAACATTCAGTCAATGGTAAATGAGTCAGTGTCTTATTTGGATATAATTTTTTTCACTCACAGATTTGGGAAGTTCTAAAGTGTACTTGCACTGGAGCTAAAGGCTATCTTGCTCAAAATGGTTGTTTTACAGCTCATAGCTGGCCACAGTTTATTTAGTTATTATAATAGATAGTTTCATATTTTCAATACATGGAATAGCTGCTATTATTGAAAAAATTTGCATGGCTGCAATAAAGGCACAAGGTAATTCTTAATTTAGAAGAAGAAGAAGAAGAAGAAGAAGAAGAAGAAGAAGAAGACGGTTATATTTACACAGGAATGCCCCTTTGGCTATTGAGGCCAATCTCCAGGGGGTCCTGCAGCAGCTACCTAAGTAGGCTGCCTTTTCCTCCAGCATTTCTGCGGGTAGTCATTTATACTCCGGACTCGAGAGAAACAATTGTGTGTTAGTTTCTTGCTTAAGGAAATTATGCTGTATGTTCACCATCACTGTGACTTGAACTTGTGAATCTTCAAGGTCCCGGATGTAAACACTCCATAAGATGACTCTCTAACCAACTGAGCTATCGCATTGCAAATGGTTCTTTTACAGCTCATAGCTGGCCACAGTTTATTTAATTATTATAATTAATAATTTTCATATTTTCAATACATGGAATGGCTGCTATTATTGAAAACACTTGCATGGCTTCAATGAAGGCACAGGATAATTCTTAATTTCAACGATTTCATAAAATTGATGATAACTGCACGTACCTGGCTGTTGGAGATTGATGTGATATGAGAGGATACTAAGTGAGGAGGCTTGTGGTCCATTAGATCTCAAGTGTGTGTTGTTTACGCAATTTCATAAGTCTTTGCAATGCCATTGGGTAGTGCCAGATATGCTGATGGCAGTTGTACTATGTACTATATGCAATTACAGTTCTACAGTACTGTAACCAATATTGGGTACCGTACTTGCTTGATTACTACTTCCAGGGCTCAACTAAGCTCCTAGGTAGTATATAGAGTACTGGTTCTGGACCACTTGGATCTCTCCAATACAAATGCCAATTTTTGTGGTTTAGTATTTCATTTGGATCTCTCCAATACAAATATCTATTTTTTGGTCTATTATTTTACAAGAGCGCAAAAAAACACAAACACAACCATTCAACACGCAACCTTCCAACTACCATCTCCCCAATACAAACCACTATTTTTCCACCACCCCATCCTTTCGAACAAAAACATTGCAAAAGATAGACCAAATCGGGCTGTGCTAAGGTGGAACAGGTGGTATTATTTCCATCGGTGATCGAATTGGAACCAAACGCTACCACGTCCAATGATGCAACCCAGACTCTGGTCCAAAACTTCTTTGCCGATATGGGTCGTCGCAGCAAGAAATGGATTGTCGAGCACCTCCTTGTGGAGAACGCGTACGAGAACAATCTCCTCTCCGACATAGCCAAGGTCGACTATCTTGCCGGGAATTGTGGGCCCACACACTTCCAACCTCTCGTGGAGCTGCCCATGTTTGTCGACGATATGTGCACGTTCGGATATATGTGTCTGGAGGATGTGGTCTACAGATCTGGAAATATCTTCCGCACAACCGGGGAGGGTGGATCTGCACAGAACATTGTGGGAAAGATCCGAACGGCCCTTCGAAGGGACACCTTGGGTACTACAAGATACAACGCACCATAGCCAAGATCGAAAGAGATACACACTTGGTCGTGGGCAAAATGTGGAAAAAGCTGTTTCGAGGCTCCAAACCGTATGGAGTGTTTGTGGCAAAGATCGACATATCCGATGTTTCAATGGAAGAACTCCAACAGGCGTGGCCTCAGATAGAACAGAGTCTGCTCACCTTTGGCTATGATCTTTACAGCATTGACTACACCCAGGACTTCTCTGGAGTTGCAAGACCCACCAGTTCCGCGACAAGGTCGATCCGTACAACGTGCTGGAGAAAGACACCCCACCATCCTGGAAAAATACCACCTGTGTAGGAGAGCACGTATGCACGTGATTGCACAGCTGTCCCGATGGATACACAACCAGGACAAAGGTGTACAATAAGATCATCGCCCAATTTGAAGCGGGAGAGGTTCAGGCATCTTTTGGTGGCAAGTTGTGCGAGTACGTGGACTTTTCTAGTTCCCATCTGCAAAAAAACATTCCTCCACTCCAACGTACAAGAACGCGAATGTACGCGCATTGAGGTCTCCCTATATGCATGTAGGGGTCGAAGCTGTCCAAACGACAGCACAAGAAGTCGTGGCAGAGGTTCTCGAGCTCGTTTCTCCACTCGACCACTCGAGTCTATTCGTGGTGCAATCTCCAGAACAACAATGGAGAAATTTGGCTTCTGGATTGGATCGATGTATGGTCCTAGACCATTGGTCGATGGGGGAAATTCTTGTCATGAGGTACGCCCACACAAAAACCAGAAGGGTGGCACACATCCATTTAGCCCCCACCACAGCAACCAAGGAGGACGACAAAGCATGGGAACGTGCCGTGCAGTGGGCTGCGGGCGATTTTGTGTTCCGCTGTTGTCCCATCTTTCGGGTAGACATTCTATCCATCTGCAAGACCACCGACGGCAAAGACAACCTAGAGCTCGGTCCTCTTCAATGCTACACCAAAGGGGCCGATACGAAGACCATCTTGGCCTCGTCCAAGAAACCGACACAATGCCATCGAGATGCAATCAACCCCAATACACTAGTACCAGAGACGAAGTACATCTCTTGGACTTGGCGCGAGAAGAGCCACACGATTGGGTAGAAAAGTCCATATTCGAACTACATTCCATTCCAACCGACAGACAGATTTTGACTCTTTTGAAAGATGCGCGGAAAAATTGCCTGCAGGAGATCGAGGATGCATTGGTATGCGAAGAATGGAAGAGAAGGACGCGAGACCTGCACAAACAGTACGTACACGATCAAATAGAGAGAGAAAAGAACTAACGTCTCAAGCTGGAAGCCCTCAGACCTACATACAAGCCCAAGAAGAACAAAGATAGAAGTCTGAGCAAATATGGTCGGAATTGTCTATGGCTCTACACATCCCTCCTACCAAACTATCGAATCTACCCCTCGAACAACCTGGTTCCACATCATGGGCTACACACGTCCACGGAACCCGCCAAAGATGGGAAATGGAATGCGAGTGGTGTTGCAAAACGAAACAAAGAAGTACGTGGTATGGGCCACCAAGACCATCCACCAACTCTAGAAAACACACAAGAAATACTTCCAAAACAGCGCTTTGGAATATTGGCTCTGCGACCATGAGCTGTCCCCAACGCGCACGTTCTACAAAGACTCCAGAGAGATTGTGAGGAACCTAATCGTCGTGTTGCAGACTCCTGACCCCACACAACTCAAAGAAGTACAGAAAATGGTCGACATGGTACAACACATAAACCAACTCGAAAACGAAACCAACCACACCATGGAACGAATGTCCCCACCAAAAAAATACAGAAAGATGATTGATCTATCGGAAGAAGAATACGCCTGTCGACAATACACTACAGCGATACTGTATGGAACAGAAAAAATAATCCTGTTCCTGTACCCGATAGACGAGTTGGGCGAGGTCGTAAGCAACGAGATTCCTATCGTGAGTGGATTTCTTGACAAAGCGGCAAAGCCATGGGAGGTGTAGAGGCATTGATCACTACGATTGCTCCTATTTGATGCTACCCCAGAGACGTGTGAACCAACCAGACCAAGAAAAAGGATCGGCTGGCTGCTATCGTCCTTCAAAACCCAAACAGCCAGAAGTGCTGCAAATTGGAGACACTACCTCCAAACAGCGAGTTCTTTGTGGAGGCCTATGGTAGGTATACATATCGGGGCAACCCAAAGTTTGCACTCGAGATCAAGAGGAAGTTGTACTCCTCCAACAAATTTGTTGAAGAGATATTGCAAGCCGATCCATCCTTGCTCGAACACCCCATTGTGCTGCGAACACTCTACATCAGCACAACCAAAGCAAAAACAAGGCTGTGTGCGTTGAACTCGCTCCTACCCCTATAGATTGACCACTGTGGACCCTACGGGAGAGTGAGGATGCCACAGCGAGTGGTAGCGAGGGTGCCACATCAAGTGATACAGAGGGTGCCACTCGGAGCACCACAGAAGACGTTGCAGAGGGTGCCACAGAAGATGTCGTAGAGGGTGCCACAGTGAGTGCCACAGTGAGTGCTAGCGAGAGCACCTCAGAGAGCACTACAGAGTCCTCCACACCTCCACCAGACGGAATGCAACTTCTGGACCCAGACCCTGAGCAATGTATGGGGCTTGAGACACTCCCAACCGGCGGTACATATCGTATCGAAGCCTATGGGAGGTGGAGAGAGGAGGATACGTAGAGGTACACACTCGAGATCCAAGGCAGGCTCTACAAGTTCAACACTAGTATTGAACACAATATACGGTGCAAACCGAAGCTCCTGGAGAACCACATCGAGTTGCGCATCCACAAAAACAGCTACTCGAAAAAAGGCGAAAGGCTCCATCTCCTCTTCAAGGCACGACCTCGCAAGAGGAAAGCCAAAAGAGATAGAACACCCTTCTAGACAAATGAGACAAATATGTATACCAAGGTCTGGGTGTCTACGATATGGCAGATACCAAGTTGTATGGACGAGGAGGATGTACTACGTGGAGCCCCAGGAGTGCAATTTTCGGATAGGGAGACATAGAGGAGTATGTTGGAGAGAGCGGTCAAAAGCACAAAACAACCTTTGCAGCGCCGGATTCATCTTCCAGATGTTGCAGCGATCTACCAATCTCCGCTGGAATACGGGTGGGAAATAATTGGGTATGTTTGCTCGGAAGATATACAAGATCGGATCGTGCTCGATGAGATGGAAGGGAAGAACGCGTACATAGTACGGCAACGTCTCTACCCCGGCAACGAATTTGAATTCCCCTACAGGAACCTCGTACTCTGCAACTGTTGGCGTTTTGTTCTAGCTTGGACCTGGGACGAGTAGAGAAAATTCAAGAATACAGCAGACAGGACAAAGAAAATCAAAAAAAACGACAAAGAAAATCCAAAAAGCGACAGGTAGGTAGGCAGGCAGACAGAGAAAATCCAAGAATACAGACATTTGGGCAGGCAGGTAGAGACAGATGGGTAGGTAGGTGGGTAGGTAGTCTTTTTACCGCACCTAGAGATCTCTGTACACATCTTTGCACGTGCACCCACCCGGGATGCAGACAGATCGGATAAGGCCCTAAGTGGATTGTCCGAAGATCGAATTGTGCGAATCGTCTACCACAGTTCTTCGATCTTGAGTCTGGTGTTTTGTAGAAAATCTCGTTTGTGTTTGATGGTTCTGTAGTGCACCTCCATGGCCTTCCAAGGTACGTACCCCACTACGGTACCGTCCACACTGGTGAGAGCCTCCTCGAGAGACCCTGTGTTGTCCCTTCCATCCACAAGTTAAGGTTCCAGATACTCGACTTGATGGGAACCACTAGCAATTCTCTTCATGGTGGTGTAGAGCGTATCGGTTGAGGCAGCTCCATAGTCCACAAGTGTTGGAACACTCTTCTCTCCGAGTACCACCATACAAACCCAAGCCACAGGGGTGGTCAAACGGTGGTTCGTGTCTCCTTGATAGGACATATTGTAGCCCGGTGTCGGTCCTAGTTGTTCCAAGGTGCAGATACGGTAGACAATCTCCACGTACAGACCTAAGCTAGCGATGGGTGAGAGATCTAGACCCATCCAGATCTGGGGTTTATAGTACCGAGGTATACGACCGTTGGGTTGCCTTTGATACGGAGCCTTGTACTCGAGTAGCACAATATCTCTGGAGGCCTTCGATGGTACATCCTCTCATGTAGTATGGATGCATCTATTTTTACCACGTATTGTCGACAAAATGACACACTACCCGTCTGGACTATAGCCTACATTCCCAGCTCGAATATAGATCTGTCCATCCATACACACGGTTCCACTATCTATCTCGACCAATTGTTTCGACACAAGTTCAAATGCCATTCCCCACCAACAAGCGATACCCACAGGAGATCTTGACTCGTCACCTCTCTTGTTGTCGAGCAATTGTCGAAAGGAGCAATAGAGATTCCAACCCAATAGAGCAGCTATCTCGGATCCTTCGACTGTATGTCGTCACAGTCAATGCCATTTTTTCGTGCGTTGTCAGAGAGAACCAAGTTGTTTGAAGAATGCACGAATCTTGCTATCGAGGGATTCCATATGGGTATATACAAGGGTAGAGAGAATTCAATGCCACTGTCGAGAAAAAAAACTATGTAGCTCTATACATAGCCTGCTTTGCAAAGCGCAATGTTCACAGAGACAGTTCTACCCAGCATACTAAACACGTTGTCCAATGGTGTGTATATACCGACCATAGACAAACACGGCTATCCACCACGCCATGGACTCCTAGAGTTGGACAAGGAAAGTCTCGACAAAATTCTACAAAAAGGTGAGATTGTATATTCTACATATTGTATACAAGATAGGCAACAAAGACTCTTTGCGAAGAAACAAGCTCGAGTACTATCGTCTTATGGACGAGTTTTGGTAGTTGTTACAGTGGTGGAAGACTCTGTCTTGGAAAATACTGGCGCCTGAGGTTCATACTGCGATGCTACACTCTGCGAAAGGAGCAGGTCGGAGATACAGACCAGCTCCTAGGACACACCAAGATGTCATGTTTGTTCTTTGCAAAGTGCGTAGCCGTCGATACGCATCGAAGTGGGAGTGGCAGACCACCAACAGCCAGGAAGACCCAGTTGGGTCAACAGATGTCGGGTCGCAGGACATTGGACAATAGGTTTCATCAAAAACATCTTCTAGCTCTATACATAGCCTACTTTGCAAAGTGCAATGTCTGCAGAGCCAATGTCCACAGAGACAGCAACTCATAGTGATCCAGAGACGGTACGTCCAATATGTACTCCTAGAACCTCTAGAGTAGCAACAGTGGTGTTCAACGAGATGCCAGAGGAACGTCTAATACCTACCCGTGGAGTAGCAACTACACTGTGTCCAATGCGGCGCCAGTGGTACAGCCAAGACCAATCCCTAGTCTGCAAGATATGCTAAACACCAGAGTGGATATATCAACTATAGAACACAATGGCTATCCACCCCCACATAGACTAGTAGGACTAGACATTGACAACCTCGAAAATATTTTGCAAAAGATTGGATCGGATGTACGTCTTGGTGGGAAATCTAGAAGTAGAGATCCCATTGCATCTCTACAAGTTAGAAACGGAATAGATGCATTGTCGTCCTATAGGAAACGAATTTAGGTGGATAGCGCAATACTGCAAGACTTTGTCGCACAAGATTGCCGGTGATGGTAGATGCTGCGAGCCTGAAACCACAGCTATTGGTACTGTAGGTCGGATCGAATATGTAGGAGCAAGACTAGTGGTATAAAAGACAAAGAGCTATTGTCTATTCTTTGAATCCTAGAAGACCATGGACATATATCCGAAAGCGAGGTTGGTATAATGTGTTTCAAATATCTCAGATAGATCCATATATCTCTTGGATCTGTCTCTTTCGATCTACAAGGTATGTTGCATGAGTCGAAGTTTCAAATACCTATATGTGTGGAAGTAGAAAAGCCATGGAAGTGGGAGATTATACTCTAGATCGTAGTATCTATCAATACTACGAAGTATGTATATATGGATCGCAAAAGAGATTGCACCTACAACAACAGATACAGCAACAATTTTGCACTACAAAGCTATTGGACAACATATCTTGCCTACTTGTAGTTGGAAGGGTTCTTCTATTGCGAAATATCCATTGCATATAGGCAGAGTCTAGTTTGATGGTGCTTGTTGTTGTAGGTGTAGTATCTGTTGTTGTTGTAGATGCAATCTCTTTTGCGATCTGTGCATATAGGGAGACCTCGATGAGCGTACACTCGCATTTTGTACGTCAGGGTGGAGGAATGTGTTTTGCAGATGGGGACTAGGAAAGTCCAAATATTCGCACAACTTGCCACCAAAAGATGCCTGGACCTCTCCCGCTTTTGAATTGGGCGACGATCTTGTTGTACACATTTGTCCTGGTTGTGTATCTGTCAGAACAGCTGTGCATCCACGTGCATACATGCTCTTGTATACAGGTGGTATTTTCCAGGATGGTTTGGTGTCTTCCTCCAGCTCGTCGTACGGATTGACCTTGTCGCGGAACTAGTGGGTCTTGCACAGGTATTCCACCAAGGTCTTTCGATCGAGATTTCCGGAGAAGTCCTGGGTATAGTCGATGCTGTAGAGACCATAGCCAAAGGCGAGCAGACTTTGTTCTATCTGGGGCAACGCCTGTTGGAGTTCTCCCATCAAAATATCGAAGATGTCGATCTTTGCCACAAACACTCCATACGGTTTGAAGTCTCGAAACAGTTTTTTCCACATTTTGCGTGCGACCGAGTTTGTATCTTTTTCGATCTTGGATATGGTGTGTCGTATCTTGGAGGTTGTCTCTCTTTTGAGTATAAGTGTGTGCAGGATGCGTACCTCGATGTGTCGTATGGTACCCAAGGTGTCTCGAAGAGCCATTTGGATCTTTCCCACGATGTTCTGTGCGGATCCATTCTCCAGACACTATATCCGAACGTGTACATATCGTCGACAAACACAGGCAGCTCCACGGGAAGTTGGAGGTGTGTGGGCCAGCGGTTCTCGGCAAGATAGTCAACCTTGGATATTTTGGAGAAGAGATTGTTCTCTTACGTGTTCTCCACAAGGAGGTGCTCACCGATCCATTTCTTGCTTTACGACCCATATCAACAAAGGTGTTTTGGACCAGAGTCTGGGTTGCATCGTTGGACATGGTAGCGTTTGGTTCTTCTCGACTAGTATATATAGGTCTACATAGAATTGCCTCTTCGACACCTTTTGACGTGGTTCCAATTTGATCGCTGATGGAAAATTATACCACCTGTTCTACCCTAGCACAGCCTGATTTGGTTGATATTAGCGATTTTTTGTTGGAATAGGGTGGGTGGTGGTGGAAAATATAGTGGTTTGTATTGTAGAGACGGTAGTTGGAAGGTTGTGTGTCTAATGGTTGCGTTTGTGTTTTTTGCATTCTTGTAAAATACTATACCACAAAAATAGGCATTTGTGTTGGAGAGATCCAAGTGCTCCAGAACCGGTACTCTATATACTACTCTTCTAGCCTTGACTTTGGCCAAGGCTTTAAGATTTTCACACATCTCAGTCCTTTAATTAGTCTGGAATAGACAAGGACATACACATTATTCAATTTGTGAATTGTCAATTTACACTTTATTGTTTCGTCAAGGAGTACTTGAAAGGCATTTGTCAGGTGTCCATAACACCATTTTCACTTCTGGCTTAGAGAACAAATTGGCCATTTGCCACCTACCTTCAAACGAAAAGTTTTTTGTAAAATTTTGACAAAAGAGATAGTCCCTAATAGACATTCATTCATTCGTCTACTACTTTGAATTTATAAGCCACTGTAAGTACAGAGCAATAGAAATGAGTAACATCGTAAAAACAAGATTTCAAGGAAATAAGTAGTATTTTATTATGTTTACAGGGTTGTTCTGTTGTCTCTACCTCTTCTGGTTTTATGGAAACTGATTGTAATTCTATTTTGTTTTATTTAATACCAAATGAGAGAGGCTTTAGATTTTGCAGCTTTATGAAACTGATTTTTAATTTTTCTCAGTTTAATTAATGTAACAACTCACAAGTTGTTTATGGATGTGCTTGTTGAAATGTAGCTAGTTTTCTATCTACTTCTGTAGAACACAATGGAAAAAATGCTGTTTTTCTGGTGACGGGGAGTACATTGTAGCTGGCTCAGCACGTCAACACGCATTGAACATCTGGGACAAAGCCAGTGGTAGCCTCGTGAAGATACTTCAGGGAATGAAGGGAGAACTGTTGTTAGACGTGGTGGTAGGTGATATGCATGTTTGAAAAACAGCAGCTGTTATAGTATGTGATTTACTTTTTAGTGGCATCCCATCAGACCAATCATTACTTCTGTTTCAAGTGGAGTCGTAACCATTTGGTCTCATAATCAAGTGGTTTGTAGCTTACTCAATTGTTGTCGAGTTTTGTCAATTTTTTATTGGACATTGGAATGGAAATTGAATTGACTAGGATATTTATTTTTGGACATTTTAATTTTGTAGGAAAACTGGAGTGCTTTTGCACCTGATTTTACAGAACTTGAAGAGAACAAGGAGTATGATGAGCATGAATCAGAGTTTGATGTTGTAAGTTACACTATTTTGGGGTATGTGTATAGCCATAAAATGATTCTTTGCATTTAGGAAGATGAGGACAAATCTGTTGAGAATATGTCTGATAGAGAGGCAGAAGATGAAGAAATTGATGTTGTAACTGTAGAAACAGTCCCTGCTCTTGTCAGCAGGTAATGACTGGCTGCTTTGCTTGTGTTGATTTCAGTGCATGTTAGTCAGTTTTATTTCAGTGAAGATGAAGGTGAAGAAGGGCTTTCTTACCTTCCTATTGCTCCTGAAGTTGATGAACCTGAAGAAATTGGACTAGGACAGCTTGAAGTGAGATTTTAATTTACAGTTAATTGCTGTTGTTCAGCTACTTAGCTAGTTGAACCCTTTTTGAGTTCCTTATATTAAGTGATATCTGTATCTTGTGCAGTTATGCCAGGCAGTTACTGCTTGCTTTCAAATTTCATAAATTTATGGGAAATAAAATTGGCATGACACTCACGCACTCCCTTTGAACTTTGAACGTTGAACCTTGAATGTTGAACATGCATAGCAAGAATCACTGTGATGGGGGGGGGGGAGCTTGAATGGTGGTCTCTTTGGCTATTGAACATTTTCCTGCTGGTGTAGTTTGGTGAATATTGATGCCTTTGTAGGTCATCTGATCATCAAGAGAATCTTCTACATTTGCATATGTTGATCCCCCTTGACTTGGTATGTTTGCAGCACATTTGTTCTGCCCAGTGCTTGTGGGCTACCTTGTCAACTTCTTTTTGGTAATGGCTGAATGATCCTTCCTTGTCTTGCTTGGTCTTAGTAAGACTGGTACAGTACCATCAGTGTTGGACATCTATTGACCTCACGTCTTGGTTTACAAGATCTCTCCTCCTTCTCTTCACTCCATTAAAAGGTCATCTCTTCTTCAGTTTTCCAAAGCAATTTGTCTTGGACCATCACTGACGCCAAAATGGAGGTAGAGTTGAAATGGCTTGGACGTGTGGGCTGTATTCACAAGTTGTGACTAATACACACTTGTCCTGTCCTGTCCTGTTGAAAGTTACTGTGGTCATGCTATGTACCATCAGCTCTTCTTAGCTCCGGAAACATCTGAAACAATACAGACCACACACACACACACACACACACACACACGCACACACACACACACACACACACACACACACACACATGCATGCATGCACGCATGCACAGACACACACGCATGCACACACGTGCATGCACGCACGCACGCACATGCACACACACACACACACACACACACACACACACACACACACACACACACACACACACACACTTGAAGGAGGAAAGAGGGAGGGAGGAGAGAGGGTGGCAAGAGAGAGAAAGAAACAAAGACACATGCATACTATTACCTACCTGTGAAACGGAGGTACAGTATTACTCACCATAGATCAACGACTAACCAACGACTGACTAGCAACGCATGCTAGGCTTAGATTGTTATCGCTGGGTATCGTTAAAGCATGTGCTAAAATTGTTTCAATGACGCATGTTGCTATGTCAGCAACACAACACAGGAGCTACACAGGAATTAGAGTGTAATATATTGCATAGTAATTGACACTTGCATGACTAGAACAGTAAATGTGACTGCCTGGATGATTCAGTCAATTGCTAGCTATTGAGTCATTCTTTTGTGTTCTTATATGTAATACACACATTGAGTTTACCAGCGGTGCCTATTACACTGGTAGCAGAGGGTGGTTGTGTCGATGAGCGTATCATGGCAGAGTATCACGTTAGTGTTCCTGTAATGTTTTCTTCAGGAGATGTATGCAAATGGTTTCTAAGGTTCAAAATATGCAGTAAGGCCAACAAGTGAAGCAAGGAAACAATGTCACTTAAGTTGCCTATGTTATTGGAAGGTGAGGCTCTTGCAGCATGGGTGGAATTGTCAGAAGATGTTCAAGAAATTATGATGCTACGAAACAGCACCTCCTTAGGTCGAAGGCTGTAGAGTTGGTATCTTTGGACAGGTTTCACTGATGCGTGTTACAGCCGAAGGAATCGCCTGTATAGCTGCATAGGTATGGCACGTGGAGGGTTTGCTTTGTAGTGCTTCTTCATTACAGTACTTTTAGTGTTGCCATTATTGTGGGAAATCAAGCGTTAAAGTACTGGTTGTCTGAACTCAGATGGTCTGTTGTAGATGTAGGATTTACTTCAGTACATGACACAACGATAATGAAAAATTGCATTAATGAAACTTTGCTATAGCCTGATGTTGACAACAAAAGTGGAGCCAGTTTGACAGGACTACCCGTGGCTCTAACAGAGGGTGGTGAACTATTGAGTTCTCCAAAGAAGAAGGCAAGGACTGTGTGCATTGCTGTTGATGGGTGTAATCCAACTGAGATGCAAGCAGCTGTTGAACCAAATAAAGGTACTTCTCTGTGTTGAAAATTTATGGAATAATGGAGAATTTGTAGTTGAAACTCATGTCTGCATTTGCAATATAATAATAATAACAAAAAAGCCTCTATAGCCTAGTGGTTAGAGTTCTGGTACTCTGACCATGATTGCCTGAGTTCAATCCCGGGTGGCGACAGCAATATAATGAAATGAGTCTGTTGGTTCTTTCTTACTGTCTATTTGGCTATGACTGTGAGGGTAGACTTGTTTCCGTCGTTGGGGAGTTTCTGTGATCTGGCATTGGGATCAGTGCTTTCCTGGTAGTCATTGATATCTACTGGGCATGCTGTTCAGAGCTGGCGAAATCCTTGTAGTGCACACAATCAATGATTGATGAGCCAGTTACTAGTGCCATATGGATTACACGGAAACATGTATCTCTCTGGGACTTGCCTGCCGGGTTGATGGGCTTTCAATTGAGGGTAAAGACCCCTAGAGGTGATGATGACAACCGCTGTGGGTTAGCGGTTAGCAGCAATGACTACCACTCCATGGTTTGGGGTTCAAACTCCAGTGATGACAGTCAATTATGAAGTTTGTTTGTCTTTCTCTCATGTTTTTCTAGCTTTGTCCATGAGACTATGACTCGTTTCAGTCATTTGGGAGTTTCTTTGGTCTGGCGAACGGTCTATTGACGATGGCGTTTAGCACTTTCTAGTGGTCATTGATATCCACTAGGCGTGCTGTACCGAGTTTGCAGTTACAATAACGCCTGCAATCTATATTGAATTGGCTAGTCATTGATCATTGATCATTGCGTGGACTACAGGACCCTGCCAGGCTCACCTGTTGGGTTGGTAGGTGCCCAGATGGGTGTAAAGACCCCTCTTGCCCATCATGGAGGGGCGTAACAACACAAAGCCACTATAGCCTACTGGTTAGAGTTCTAGTTCTCTGACCATGATGGCCTGGTTCAATCCCCAGGTGGTGACAACAATATAATGAAACAAGTCTGTTGGTTCTTTCTCACTGTCGATTTGCTATGTCTGTGAGAGTAGACTTATTTCCGTTGAAGGGGAGTTTTTGTGATCTGGCGTGGGGATCGTTGGCAATGAGGATCCGTGCTTTTCAGGTAGTCATTGATATTTACTGGGCATGCAGTTCAGAGTTGGCGAAATCCCCGTAGAGCATGCAATCAATCATAGATATGCCAGTTACTAGTGCTATATGGATTACACTGAAACATGTACCTTTCTGGGACTTACTCTAAATCAAGTATATTTCGAAGTCACTTTAATTTTGTAAATTCTGTGAGGACCGATCAGTTTCCTAAATTTAATCGCTTCCTAATTTTTCTAAAAATTAGCAAATTAATTATACATGTCCATATACTACACATATATATTATGTACACTAGTACTCATGATTTGCACACTCTGATTGTCATAATGAGAATATTTTCCACACCATGTCCCACTTGTCCCACTGAAGTTTGTCAGTTGAGCCTCGATCTTTTTGTTTGCTTTCTCACATATCATACTTCATGCTTTGTGGAAGTTCACTCAAGTAAGGATTTACGTCGTTTCAAGACGTACGTATGACTTACGCATGTGCAAAAGTTGTGCCTTGCATTTTCTTCGTTCTTACTGAGGCATACTACACACGACTCGTTTCAGTCGTTGTAGAGTTTTGTGGTCTGGCAAATGGTCTGTTGACAATGACGTTCAGTGCTTTCCTGGTGGTCATTGATATGCATTAGGCAAGCTGTCCCGAGTTTGTGGTCACCATAATGCCTGTAACGTATATTGAATTGGCTAGTCATTGATTACCGTGTGGACTACGCGGAAACATGTAACCTGCTGGGCTCACCTGCCAGGTTGGTGGGCAGCCAGGTGGGGATACAGACCCTACTTGCCCATCATGGAGGGCATGATGACAGAATAATAATCTATCACAGTCAATCAAGCCTTTTTTACCAAGGAATGTTACAATACACACATGCCTGAGGTACCCTCTCATCGAGCAATGTCAACACCGAACTTCAAGTGGATTCCATGGATGGGATACAATTTTGCAATCAGATAAATGAAGTGTACCATGAGGTTGTCTACTGGCAAAGAAATGTGTTTCCAGTACTGTCTGGTTTTTCTGGCAAATTCTTTGTATCAGAACTTTCTGGGCTATTTCAAGCTTATGCTGATGGATCAGCCCTTGAATCGATGGCAATCACTGCAGTGATTGTAGCGCCTCATCCTCTTTTACAAAAAAACACATAAGAAATCAAAGTATCAAGAACTTGTTCCTATGTAACACGTCGACTCTGCATGGAAAAGAGGTCTAATGCTAGAAGCAAGAACAATCCAACTGCACTTACCTTGTAAAACTAATCAAACTCACTCAAGTCTATCGCATAACAGTTCTCGAAAATTTGCAACTTACATGAAGAAAGGCTATGTCAAAGCAGCTGAAAGAGTCTTTTTGATGACAATGTGTCTGGTCTTTTGTCATTGGATGAATGTGTTACTGGTGGTTTCCATAAATCTGTTAGAGAAATGTTAAAGAAAAACACTTTGATCCAGCACACAGAAGCAGTGATGAATTCTGGAAATCAAGCAGCATATGTCCATCTTATATTATTTGACCAAATCAACTGAAATGTCATTCAGAAAATCTCATTGATATGCACTGGATCTGCTGGCCTTTCTGGTTCTGGCATGACCGCAGCAAACCGGAAAAACTTTGTACCAAATTTATGCGTGTTCTAACAGTCTCTGTGACTCATTGGCATCGGTTGCTCGAAGGATCTCAACAGAGTTTGTTGATTCAGATGGAATATCTAGTTTGGTATCATGCAAGCTAATTCCTTTGAATAAGAACCCTTTAATTTGACCTATTGGAGTATGCGAGACTGCTCACAGAATCATCAGTAAGGCTATTCTCAATGTTGTCAAGCGTGATATTTCATCTGTTGTTGGTCCATTACAACTTTGTCAGGGTCAACCTTCTGGTTGTGAAGCTTCCACACATGCAATGCGTGCCATTTTCAAAGATACAAATACAGAAGCTGTTTACTCATGGATGGTTCAAATGCCTTTAACAACCTAAATTGTCGAGTTGCCCTAGCCAATAATATATCAGTTAGCTGTCCTGCTATCATATATGTTTTGGTAAATACATACCGCCAATCACCTCAGTGATTTGTTGGTGGAGAAATTCTTCTTTCCAAGGAAGGTAGCACCCAAGGGGATTCATTAGCGATGTCCATGTACGAACTTGCAACCATTCCCCTTCTGAAGAATGTCTAAAGAGAAGTTACACGTACAAGGCAAACATGGTACGCAGATGTAGTACATGAGCCGATCTGGCTAGTTGCTTCAGAAACAACTTTTGTTTCGACCCCCCAGGGGATGTAATGTTTGTAGATTGGCTTTGTTCTATAAGTAGACAATCCAACAATCAATGTTTGCAGTCGCGAAATAATGTGACGATTGCAAGCTTAGGTGTTTTTGTAAACACCGTTGGGACACCGAGCTCTTGTGCATACGCAGCGCATATTAGACAAAGACCAGGCAAATCAGCATTTCTATGGCTTGGCAACGGTATCGTATTGTGTGAATTTATTTGCTTGACACTTGTTTTGTATTAAATTTTTACTACTGTAGTGACCAGAATATGTAAAAACCGTATGTTAGGAGGCGGCTTAATTAATTTATTTGATCTTTCTCTTTTGTCTGTACTGTACATACCAGCCGGTTTTTTGACCGATGATGCACTAAAAGGTTACGTTGGTTTACATCTTGGAAGTTCATGTAATATAATACATTCATCGCTGTTGAGTTTGAGTGTCAGTTTGAGATCGATCAGTCTATATCATTCATTTTCTGCATAGAGCAAAATTAGTTTACCTTGTATTCAATCTAGTTTGTATCTATTGTTGTCTTTCAAAATACAATACTATTGAACACCACTTTCATTGAATCAATTAGTGTACTGAGCACTGCGTTGAGACAGTTTTACAATGAGTACATCTAGATCAGTTGCTAGCGCCATAATTTTGTGGTAATGGAAGTTGATTTGAGTGGTTAAGTAAAAGAAAAGGACAGTGGTACATGTAGCCCGTCAACTGCAGAGGAATTATATGCAGTTTTGGCAATTTTGAATTAATCTTCCAGCAGCAAGAGTACCACTTATCAAGCGGGAAAGTTCTACATGAGTGGTACAGTTGCTGAAGCTGAAGTTGTTTGTGTTTGCAAATGTTATCAGATCAACACCCCGCGTACGTTGCACGCCAGTACTGCTCCTGTTCAGGCTGTCCGTCAATTCTTTGTGAGAATGTTATTTTTTTAAAAGTTGTGAAATGGATTTGCAACACGTACTGTCATTTTCTTTTAGTTCTCTACCATGCATGGTCTCTAGCTTGTCTCCAAGGAAGTCTGGCTAGGTCAACCTAATCTAAACTACTGCCTTTTCTCGAAGAATTAGTAAATCCAATTGGAAATTTTACAACTGCGGACACTGCAACAGTAACTATTGTGGATGGCATGGCTTTGCAGTCACCAGGACCTGCATTTCAAGATGTTGCAGATGTAGTGCTTTCACAAGTATTAAAGACTCACCCTGCTGCTGGTCATATAGATCATCTCGTATTGATTTTGTTGTAGACACCTGTCCATCAGTTTCAACAAAGGCATACAAGATGGCTGCTCACTCAACAGCTGGAACAGTACGTGTCTAGATTTTCAATGGTCAACAGTCTTGTTCTAGGCAATGGAAAAATTTCTTTCAGACGAAAATAAGTTACTGTTTGTAGAGTTTCTGGTACAGATGTGGAGCAGCAGTAGGTACGCTGAGCGGCTATATGATGTGAAGCTATTCATTACCGACAACTCTGCATGCAGTCTTCTTACATGAAGATGCTTCTGCAGTATTGTTTCTTTCGTACCAGCTCTTACTTCAGATTATGAAGAGCTGACAGTCGCATTTTACATGCCAAGCATGCATCAAATGCTGGCTTTGCCTGTGTTGTTATATCCTCTCCTGACACTGACATAGCAGTGATAGGAATCCATCATGCCTATGGCATCAATGCATCATTGCTATGGCTCACTGGCACAAAACTACATTTCGGTAGTCTCACGGACATTGCCGCCAATTTAGGCGAAGACATGTCTGCTGCACTCCTTGGCATACATGCATTTTTTGGATGCAACACCACGATCGAGTGCCTTTGCTGGAAAAGGTAAAACACACATTTTCACTAAGCTTCTCAAAACGACTGTTTACGTAACTACGCCTTGTGATGACCAGATTAGGATGCAGTTTGGTTCCAAGGAAGAGTTGAAAATCTCTATGGTTTGCCAACTTGTACCAGTGTCATCGAAGCGCGGTAAAAGCTATTTCGCATCAATTGCATGATAGCACAGCAGATGCCACCGACTCAAGATGCACTTCGGCAGCATGTACTGTGGGCTAGCTATCAAAGTTTTCTATGAAAGCATGCTTTGTGTTCTATGCAGAATCTGCCTAGTTTGCACGGTCACGAATGAATTGTTGAAACTACTGAAAACGGTTCTTACATACATGTCTCCTGGATGACACAGCTTCCTGCTCCGAAAGCACTGTTGGAGCTTTTAAGCTGAAAGTGCAATGTCGAATGTACCAATCAGCAATATTTGTGCTTTCATGCTCCTTTGTGCTGTATCGATGCATGTGGTTGCAGAAATTGCAAGAATACTAATTCAGTATTATTGGAAGAAGAAACTCCAGAATCAGGCATTTAGACTGGTGAATAGATAAGTGCTCAAATGTATGATTGCACGAGCGAATTATTTACTAACTAACCTCTAATTACTAGATTAAGTAATGTCTAACTATTTCAAGCATAAATGGCATGCTTACTTTGTTGGCGCTAGTTTTTTAATTGCAAGAGTCAATTCTGTACAGATTCTACGCCTTTGAGGAACACTCGTCAGGGAGAGCTCTGGTATAGCCTCGACTTTCCCCATGTGCCTCGCGTGTACTATTTTTTATAAATTCTACTGTTACTTTGTCGCATGTTTTCCAAAGTGCAAACATTAAGAAATTCTTTCTATTGGTTTTGTAGAATGTTCCAATGCCAAGAAACTCTGGTCCACAAAGGGGTCAGAACAAATGGCGGCTTTTGGGACTTGGCTCATATACTAATGATACAGCAGGCGGTGGCTTGCTCAAAAGTTTATGACAGTGGTGGGACAAACTGATTGAATTTGGACCAAAATATGGTTACATACCTAATGCCATTAAATCCTGGCTTATAGTGAAAGAAAATCATTCTGATGTTGCCCGAGAGATTTTCAAACAAACAATCATTAGTATAACTGCGAATGGCAAGAGATATCTTGGCGCATCCCTTTGGGAATGAGAAGTTTTGTAACGAACTCTTATGGACAACGTTTGAACACGGACCCAAGAGATCGAAAACCTTTCAAGGATTGCCAAAACACAACCTCACGCAGCATATTCTGCATTGATCCATGCTCTGATTGGAAATGGACTTATGCTGCGAAGACTAATGAAAAGTTTGTCCATTTTGTCAAGCCATTAGAACTAGTATAATACAGACTAAACTTCTTCCAGCACTAACAGGTTGTTCGATGCCTGGAGAGAATTTGATGGAGACCTTTGCATTACCAGTTAAATTTGGGGGCTTAGGAATAGCCCGTCCAAGTTCTCTTGGTAAAGAACGTAGTATTTCTAAAAAATCACTGAGCCACTTCTCTCGACTCATTCTATAGCAACAAGAACAGTAGGCAATACACTACAATTACAAAAGTCCCTAAAATCATCCTTCAAGCAAGAGAAAAAGCAATAGATTACTAAGGATGTTAACAAAATTGTAATGAAACTCACGGACACCCTTAGACGAACGCACAAATCAGCAATGGAGAAAGAAACATCAGGATGGCTAACTGTGATGCCAATAGAAGAACATGGCTTTCATCTCACTAGGGTTAAATTTTATGATGTCTACGTTATGGATGGCGGCCTCAGTCTCTACCTAACATATGCCCTTGCGGTTGTAGTATTCTAGTAACTAGTATTTAGTAGCAATAGGTATTATTGACCAGTATTTTAGCAGTTATTGTATTCACAAGAATTTGCGAGTTGTGGTAATCAACTCTGTGTGTTGTCTTTCCTTCCATTGAGCAATTCTCTGTGTCTCCTCGCTACAGATTAGCGCTGCAAACCGTTTATGTTGCACTAGAAGTAAATTGTGAAGCTGGTCTTAGGATTCAAGTCATATGAGAGACTTTGTAAATCTATTGGCTCATTCAAAGAAGTGGAAATGAAGACTCCCTTTGACATTTTGACAGCTGGGAAAGGCAGTTCTTTAATTTTTTGTGCAGTTTGCAGAGAATGATCATGCTATCAATGAAGGAACCAAATGAAACCTGTTCACCAAGTGCCTTCATGAAGAGCTATGCCTTCGCTTGGAGAATTCTATTCTTCCAAAAGAGTTCAATGACTATACTACGAATGAATTGATTGAACAGGTTAGATCCTTTCTCGTCACAAAGTGAATATAATGGTAGAGAGAGTCCATTTACATCGTCAAAAGCAACAACTGGATGAGTCGGTGCAGTTGTACTTTGATGGACTAAAGCAACTAGCCTTCCAACTGCCAGTTTACTGCTGCTGAGGATGATGGTCGCCTTTGTGATATATTTGCTGCTGCCTTGCAGAAGATCAGAAGGTTTAAAAGTTTTATGAAAAAGATGACTTACGTAGTAGGAGCCGGGAACAAGTTTTGGCATATGCTTTAGTATTTGAAGGAGCTAAGGACAGTGTCTTAGCCACATGAGACAGTTGTGATCAATCAGTTCAATTCGTAGATAAGAGGCACACTAAAATTAGACCAGATAAGGGAAAGCTTAAAACGAGAAGGGCTCCTGTTATATCTGTGGTGTCAAAGACCATTATAGTTTTGAGTGCTCCTTGAAAGTTCATCGAAGATTATTATTCTGTCCTTAGTGTGACAGTTACGGTCATCTAAAATCTGGATGTCAGAAGTTTACCAGCTCGCAGAAACCAATCTTTTCAAAGCAACAAAGAGACAGTAAAAGGAAAGTAGCTGAAGCAAAATGTTCAGAATCTAACGAAAGCAGTGGAAATGGTTTGTGTTGAGTCTGTGTTTAAAGAGGTTGCAATGGCTGAAAACTTTCATATCGCTGGAAACAAACTGTTCGTCGATGTTATCATTGAAAAGAAACAGATTCAGTTTCAAGTAGACACTGGCACAGATGTGTCATTAATGAATGAGAGAAGTCTCGGGTAGTGTTTGGAAACCGAAACTATATAAGAATACAGAGAGACTCAAAAACACGTCAGGCAACTTGATGTTCTTCAAAGGCAGTATTTCAAGAATAGTACATTTGGCAATACTTCTTCAATGACGGTGTTGTTCTATGTGAAGTACGGCGAAGGATCAAATCTTTTAGGAATGGACTGGGTAAGAGAAACAGGTCTTTCTCAAGTATGTGCAGTAGGACACCACTTATCTGACAGGCATGGGACCAAAAGGACGTCGGATAACTGAAAACATTGGATAACTGACGCATTTTGAAAAACGACTGCAGAATACCTAGAGAAGCTCAACGTCTAATTGTACATGTAACAACTAATTAGCTAATACAGTACAACTTGTTTGACTAGGAAGAACACTAATGGAACTGTCAAGACTTAAAGTAACCACTAATCTTAGTCTGGAGCAATGCTTTCGCTCTTCTTGCTGTAGTTTTCATCAGCAGCTCATTCAGTAGGACCATTGTGCTTACTGAAAGTTCAGGTTGTTCTTCCAGGTACGTACTGAAGAACCATTTCTGGAGCTTCTCATTTAATTTGACGACACGTGGATCACAAATACAGTACTGTACACACAGGAATCGTATATTCTAGCGTGCGCACAGCTTCACAGTTCAGACAAGTCATGCATCGTCGGATAATCCGTGCTGTTGGATAACTGAGTGTCGGATAAGTGGTGTCGTACTGTATTACATTTATCACTTCCTTGACCAGACAACAAGTAGCACTTCTGTTGAAAGACCATTGCAGTTTCAGTGTTGGTTAAAGCATGTTCTAGACACATTCAGCGATGTTTTTGGTGATGATCTTGGATGTTGTAGTCAGTCAGTTAGCATCCATCTTCAACCTGATGTTGAACTTAAGGTTTTTCCGTATAGAAGACTGCCAATTCATCTTTGGGCAAATGAATGAAACAGAATTAGATAGACAGGAACCTGTTGATACAGCTTTATGTGCCTTTCTGACTGTCAATGTAGTCAAGTCTTCTGGTACCCTTAGAATTTGTAGGGTCTTGAAGCCTCTCATTCGTTACTTAATAGTCGATCAACACCCACCTTAAAGTTGATGAGGGCAGTCAACGATATCTTGTGATCAATACACATAAAGGCCTTTTTAGATATCGTTGACTTTCCTCTGGGATTAGCTCTGCACCGGCATTGTTCCAAAGAATTATGGATAAGGTGATGAGTGGATTGAAAGCAACTGCAACTTATTTTGATGATATCACTATTACAGGCACCACTGATGAAGAGCACCTTCAAAATCTAAGTAATGTTTTAGAGCGTTTGCAACAAAAAATTTTTGTTTGAAAAGGGGAAATGTCAATTCTTTCAAAAATCTATTGAGTACATTGGACACATCATAGAGTCCGAAGGCATTTGCCCATCTGACAAAAAAATTCAAGTGATGTGACACATACCAACCCCATGAAAAAGACGTTTCAGAAGTGAGATCATTTTTGGGGATGACAAATTACGTCAGCACATTCTTTCCAATGATGTCTGAATATACAGCTCCGTTCATAGAGTTATTGAGAAAGGATGCCCCATGGGTTTGGAGCAACAAGACCCAATTTGCATTTGATCAACTCAAGCAACGGCTTATGTCCTTGCCAGTTCTAACAAAGTATGACCCAAACCTTCCTTTAGGTTTGGCCTGTGATGCGAGTGACAGAGCCATTAGCTGCTGCACATTCCATTTTTGTCCGGATGGAAAAGAATGATCCATTTCATATGGTTCTAAAGCCTTGTCTAAAGCCGAAAGAAATTCTCAGATTGAGAAAGAAGGTCTGTTAATTATATTTTGCGCTTAGAAATTTCATTATCATTTGTTGGAAAGAAAATTCTTTTTGAGAACTGACCATCGTCCGCTGATTACTATTTTGATAGCACTAAAGTTACTATTTCAACTAGATCTAGTAGCCATTTAGCAAGGTGGGCTTTGTTGCTGTCGCAGTATGATTATTAAATTGAATATCAGAGATCTACTAATCATGGCAATACAGATTGTCTATCTTGCTTACCTTTGGCTCAGGATGACAATATGGACTCTAGTCTTCATGGAGAGGACAAACAGAATTTTACATTGCTACAATAGAAATGGAAATCCTTAAAACTGGCCCAATCGACTATCATCAACTTCTAGAGTATACTCAGAAAGGCCACATTCTTCAATAGGTTGTTAGATGTGTTCGCCAAGGTTGGCCATACAAACTAAAAGATGCCGCAGTCAAACCATTTGCTTCTTGTCTACATCTACTATCTCTGAGCAATGGGTGTTTGCTAAAGCATGACAATTGTATACGCATGCAATTTGCCATCTTTTGTTGCAGCAGCTTTATAAAGCATATATTGGAGCTGATCGAATGAAAAAACTTGCTCAACGTTATATATGGTGGCCAGCAATAGACCAAGGTATTGAAGCCATGGTTTGTAGATTTGATGTTTGCCCTCTTTATCGTAATGATCCTCCAACAACTTCTTTACATTCTTGGGAGTTCCCTGTTTACCCGTGGTAGTGTTTGCATTTGGACTTTTCTGGACCTTTCCAAAATTTGTTGTAGCCATTGTTACTCATTCAAATTGGCCAGAAGTTGTTAAAATTCGAATTGCTGCAAAACAGATATGCCCAAACCATTGCTGCTTTAAGTCAAGTGATGGCTAGGTTTTTTAATACCTTGACAAGTGGTAATGGATAAAGGTCCCCAATTTGTGTCAAAAGCATTCAAGAATTCTGCAAATTGAATGGCATCTTACATCTCGAAATCCTTTGTATCATCCACAATGTAATGGCCTCGCTGAGCTATTTATTCAATCATTCAAGAAGGCAGTGTGCAAAGGACTGGAAGAGCGAAACGTAAAACTAGATGACGTCGTTGATCAATTTCTGTCTGTCTATAGGAATACTTGTCATCAGACGACAGGACAGACACCAGCTAAACTTCTTTTGGGACGGCATCTGGGATATTCATTAGACCTTCTTCTTCCGCCTTTGCATATAGGTACTCTGGAAACGTCGTTGAAAAGAAACATGCAAAAGTCACAAGCAAAGCAGAAAGAGTTTTATGATTGTAGGTCAAGATCTCGAAAACCTTTTCAAATTGGAGATGACGTTTTACTTCAACAACAGAAAGGTTAAGAAAAAACGAAATGGAAGCCAGCTACAGTTACTGGAATTCTTGGCAAACAGTATTATTTAGTGAAATTAAACGATCAGGTTACAGAACGAAAAGTACATTTTGATCAGCTGCAAGCAAGACCTACCTATACATGTAAGAAGACAGTCACTGGTTTCTGGTTGTAATGAACGTTTAAGAAAGCATGCAAAAGCAACTCCGTTAAAAAGTGCACATGTCTCTAATTACAATGAACTTCCTAGCAAGAGCATTTCAGAAGAAGAAGAGGTCGTACGTGAACCGAGACAGATTTCCACCAAGTCTACGAAAGGACATCCTCCTAGACGATATATGGTGAATGGGTATGACTGGATCGAGACAAGTTGAGTTTGTTATTGTTATGTTATATTTTTAGAAAGAGAGGATATTGTAGTATCCTAGTAACTAGTAGCGTAGTAACTGTAGATATTAATGACCGGTATTTTAGCAGTCATTGTATTCATAAGAATTTGCGAGTTGTGTTAATCCACTTGTGTCTTGTCTTCCCTTCTATTGGATAATTCTCTGTGTCTCCTCGCTACAGCAGTCAGAACTTTATGTGGATCACTTCCTCTTCTGTCCTATGGGTGGCTTCCCCACTATCAGATACAATGAGGTGCGAGACCTTCTAGAAACCATGCTATCTAATACTTGCCATGATGTAGAGATTGAACCACATATTCATCCATTATCTGGAGAAATTTTACCGCAACTAGAAAATTGCCGAGATGATGAAGCAAGCCTAGACATCTCTGCCTGTGGATTCTGGAGAGGCCGCGTCTAAAAGACTTACTTCAATGTTTGAGTTTTTAATCCATATGCGCCCTCTTACAGATCATTGAAATTACCATTATGCTATAAGAAACACGAGCTAGACAAAATGAGGAAATACGAATTTTATCTTGGACAGACAGAACAAGCACTGTTTACGCCTCTTGTCTTCTTGTGCACGTGAGGTGCCAGTCCTTTGACAAGCAATTGTCTAAGAGCTGGCTTCTCTAATCTCTGAAAAGCATATGACACACAATACAGCATGGTCATGTCTTTGATATGCTGTTGTCTAGCGTTCCCTTCTACACTCTTTAGTCATGTGCCTGAGACGATGTAGAACAAGAAAACACAACTTTGACATGACCGGGAGCCTTCTCATTGCTGTGGCTGAGAGTAGGTTGTCCAATGTGTGAAGTTTTTTGTTGTTTGTAGTGAGCCCCATCATCAGTTAGTTTGTATATACTTGACGGTGATTGGGCAAATATAACATCCAGTTTCAAAACAAATAATAGTAATATACACTCTTGTATGTCTGGACTTGGGAGGTGTCAATTATGTTTCACAGCTATAGTTCCAGGTAAGTCGAGTGGGAGCACATTTCTTTGAAGGGTATGTTCTTTATGACAAGATTTACTTTTGTTTTGTGTATGTATGGAGTATGTATGATGTATGTATGTCATTTCAGCGTTTTCAATAAATAAGTACATATGGTAGTGATGGTTCCAGAACATGTGTAGTGGACTGCTTGCATTTCTTGTCTTAGTGCTATTGGTGTACGTTGATTGCTATCAGATGTGATTGCAACTTTATTTTTGCATACTGTGTATAATTCTCGGAAATGCTGCTATAATAGTATTCAATGACTGCTTGTTGATCTAGTACGATCAGTGCCTTCAAGATCACGAAGCAAGACTGTCAAACCTCGTCATTCTCGTCGAAGTCAGACCAAGGTAAAGAAACGTGTTCAGTGCAGAAACTTGGAAGATACAATGCAAGAAGAAGCTGACATTTCTATTGAAGCATTGAACATGCAAGCAACAGTTATCAGTCAAAATGTTGAGACTGAAAATGAGTGTTTGGATGAGCCACAGGAAAGTACAGTATTAGAAACTTCTGGTGTGAATGTTGGCGAAAGCAGTGAATTACAGTCTGAAAATTGTGACTTCACTAGAGATAGACTAAGTGCAACTAGTGTGCAGGAAGTAGAGGTTAGTGTGCCATTGAACTTGGATCAGTAAATTGATTGAAGAATTATACCTTTTATCAATCTATATACATACATGAATTTGGAGAATGCTAACTGTGTGGAACAGTTACACTATGATGTACTTAATGTAGCAAGTGAGCTGTAGCTGTTCTTGAAAATTCAGAGCTAGAGTGTGTAAATTAACTTACGTTACATGTTACTTTTGCAGACCTTAGATTGATTGTGAGAAGGGGCTACATGTTGCCTGGTAGGAGACTATTTCAACAAATCAACACAGTTGGATCACGTGAAGACAGGTGACAGCTGTCCGTTGTTCTGTTTGCCATATGAAATTCAAAGTTTCCCAGACAATCTCTAGGTTGACCATTTAACACACTGTATACATATAATTATTACTTAAATTATGGTTGGGAGGCGTTATCACGATAAATATGTGAGAGTCTGAAGGCTTTCTGAGAATAATTAGCCAGGCAAGCTCAAAGACTCTCGGAGAAATATTGTGATAACGCTGAACCAGCGGCAATTAAGTGATTTGTTGTATGATTACTTAAACTGCTGGCCAATACTGTTTACTTAAATCAGTGTGAGAAGTGGTTTTGATGTTGGCGTGTTGCCGTTTTGAGCAATTGTTGACAGCTTGACAAGGAAGTGACGTCTCGAACTATCAACAAATTACATACTATGATAGTTATCAACCCATCATGTTTTCATGTTCAGTTAGTTAGTTGTCTCTCTCTATTCCACCTGGTGATGTTGCTACCTGGCAAAGAAGTTGATCGTGATTCAGATGAGGATGATTTGAGCCTCTCGAGGGAGGAGCCTTGGAAATATGAGTAGGGCAGCAAGAAGGGGTTTTTGGAATGTGCTACATACAAAGATGTAAAACGGTATCAAAAAGGTACATATGCAAGAATACAGAAGCCAATGGGTCTGTACACCTTTTGCCCGTTCCAATATTCTATTTGGCAAAAGTCAAAAAATTATAACAATTTTACTGCTTTTGCACTTTCAATTTTTTCAAAAATAACAATTGAAAAGCAGATGTTCCATTTGCACTTAAGCACTTTTTGAAAAATTGAAAAGTGCAAGAGTGTGTCATGTACTTTCTAATTCTGCTCCAAGAGAAGGAGCGTTGCAATGATAACACGTCTAGAACTATTTAGCAACTACTGTATAACATGTAAAGCACGCCAAGAACAAATTGCCATGCACCTATACAACACTCAAACAAAACGATAATTACTGAAGAGCAGATATATAAAACAGCGCTCAAGTCGACTATACAGCATTCCGCTTCCATCCATATCTCATCATGTATTTATTTCGTTATGTACTTATTTTGTTGTGGAGAAAAAGTGGCTCCTCTACCGCTAAATAGCTGCACTACCGCCATGCTACAAAGAATATTCAAGGTATTACTAATTCACTGCAAATAGGCGTTTGAATACTTCCTATTTTTAGTTAGTAAAACCAAATCTTTTAGATTTGATAAAACTAGTCCAGTAATTATATCCAATCAAGAACCTTTTGGGTGTTGTTAGGTGGCAATTGCGTTTTATTCCCAGCGTGATTTACACGTTATAGTTGCTAAATAGTTCTGCTAGACGTGTTATCATTGCAACTTGGCTTCTCTTGCAACAGAATTAGAAAGTGCATGACACACTTTTGCACTTTTCAATTTTCAAAAAGTGCATAAGTGCAAATGGGAACATGTACGTTTCAATTTTGTTATTAAATTGAAGAGTGCAAAAGCAGTGAAGGGGTTTGAATTTTTTTAATTTTGCCAAATAGAAAATTGGAATGGGCAACTCGTCCGTGCATGTGCAATGCATTCCATGGTTTCTCGCAACCTGCAGACAATGCATCTTCCAATATCTACAAGCCAATCCCAGATGTCTCTGTAAGGAGTGGTGTTAGATAATTAGATTAGTTTAATTTAATTAGATTTAATTAATTAAATCAGTTAGTTTAATTATTTAATTAGATAATTAATTTCTCACAGCACTGAAAGAGCTCGCGACTTTGCGGCAATGCATGATGACCTAGTGCGAGACAGAACTGTTGTCGGAGTCAAGGACTGTAGTGTGAAAAAACTCCTGCAAAAGAAGAACCTCAGCCTTCACAACTGCATATAGACATGTGCCGAGCAAGCGAATCAGCGAATGAACAGATGAAAGTGACGACTGCAAAGGACACAGTACACACTGTGAAGCGCAACGCAAAAAAAAAGAGTCAGAAAGTAGCAGAAGCTAGAGGCAAATTCCAGAGAGATAACGCACCTCTTCAACAACGCAAATATTGTGGCAAGACACAACCCAAAGGCGTACGGTAAACAATTTAGAGCATGTGGCAAACTGCACTACTACAGAAGCATGTGCAAATCTAAGTCATGTACACCTTAAAAACCACGGAAACAAACGAGATTGCATTCCATGAAGAACGAATAGGACTATGACAGTGATGAGACCTACAGCAGTGACGTCTCACAGACTGAATATGCACTGACATTGATGTTGACTGACAAGGAGACTGTCGACACTATTGATGGACAACATACAAATCAAATATATACAAGAATGGAAGTGACTGGACAAAGAATACAATTCCAATTGGCCACAGGAGCCACCTGCAAAGTCCTAAGGAAAGCTGATCTAAGCACAGTTGAGAACCTGAAAGAAACAAGACAGATTCTATCTCTATATGATGGAACTACCATTACACCCATTGGAAAGTGCCAAGTGATGGTTAGAAGCTCACACAGTTTGTGGTGGTGAAAAGGCACCAGTTGCAATACTGGGAGCAAAAGCTGTGCAGCAAATGCAATTACTTATACTACATGTACACAAAGGGAACATTCTGATGGTGACTACTCAGCAGAAGAAGGCACCACCAGCAGCAAAGCACAAGATAAGTGGATTGACAAAGCAAGATATTGTGAAGAAATACCCATCAGAAGTATTCCAAAGAGAAGTTAGACGACTGGAAGGAAAGCTAAAACTAGAAGTTGATGATACAGTACAAGCAGTGAGATTACTATAGTTAGGAGAATACCGCTATCAGTCATAGCAGAATTGAAAAAAGGAGCTGGACCGTTTAGAGAAAATGGAGATTATCCAGAGAGAAGACAAGTCCACAGATTGGATATCCAATTTGGTTGTTGTGAATAAACCAAATGAAAATCAAGAATTAATTTGTATTGGTCCGAAGCCTCTGGATAGGGCGCTCAAGCAAAGTCACTATCTCTAACAACATTGGAAGGCCTATTGCCAGAACTGAATCAAGCCAAAGTCTTTAGTGTCCTGGATGCGAGAAACGGATTTTGGCACATTGAACTAGACAAAGAGTCAAGCCTACTGACTACGTTTCAATTTTGCAACACCCTATGGTCGATACAGATGGAAGCAAGTATGCCATTTGGCATCTTGCCAGCGCCTGAGATATTCCAAAGAAGACGAGATGCAGCAATACAGAATCTACCAGAAGTTTACACAGTTGCAGATGACATATCAGTGATTGGCAAGGGAGCAACCCAACAAGTAGCCAGGAATGATCATGATTCAAAGATAATCCAATTGCTGAATAGATGCAGAGAAAAGGGATTGAAGCTGAATCAAGAAAAATGCAAAGTAGCCATGCCCCACGTTGCATATATGGGACATATACTGACAAACAATGGACTTAAACCAGACCCTGCAAAAGTCACAGCAATTCAGAAAATACAGACACCTCAAGACAGAGCCGGAGTTAGAAGACATATAGGAATGGTAAACTATTTGTCAAAGTTTGTGGGCAACTTATCTGATCTATGCGAGCTACTCAGGCAACTCACAAAACAAGACGTGGAATTTTGCTGGACAAGCACACATGATGCAATATTTGAGAGAATCAAACAGCAGTGACAACGAGTCCAGTGTTGAAGTACTTTGACCCTGCAGACGAGGTAACAGTACAATGTGATGTGCGTCTCAGACAGGCGTTGGAGCAGCCCCAATGCAGGAAGGACAGCCTGTTGCTTACACAAGCAGATCTTTGACAGAAACAGAAAAGAATCACGCACAGATAGAGGAAGAATTGCTCTCTATTGTGTTTGGAGTTGAGAAATTTCACTCTTATACATATGGAAGACAGTGAAAGTGGAAACAGACCACAAGCCACTGGAAACAATATACCGCAAGCCTCTACAGTCTACACTACAGAGAATGCTATTACGCCTACAAAAGTATGACATCAAAAAAACATTGTCTACAAGCAAGGCAAGCACATGTATTTGGCAGACACACTGTCGAGAGCATACATGCAAGGAACTCAAGGAAGGGATAACGACAATTCAGAAATTGTTCATATGCAGACAGAGCTTGAAAGAGAATTGGGATGTATTGACATGGTACAGCATATACCAGTGACAGATCAAACATTGCAAGAAATCAAGCAAGCAACAGCAAATGATTCGTCAATGCAGCAACTAATTGCAACCATTGTGAAAAGATGGCCAAAAGCTAGGCATGAAATCACAAGCTATGAAATACGACAATACTACAATGTCAGAAAGGACTTGATAGTACAAGATGGACTGATCTTTCGTGGACAAAGGATTGCGATACCACAGTCCTACCGACGGAAAGTGCTGGAAGAATACACAGCTCACACATAGGAATAAATGGTTGTACTCGAAGAGCAAGACAATGCAACTATATATTGGCCAGGAATGAATAGTGCAGTGAAAGAGTATGTGGAGAAATGCTTGATTTGCCATACTTTTGAAACAACTCAGCAGAACGAAACACTACAAAGCCACGGCGTGCCAAATAGACCATGGGCCAAACTAGGAGCAGATCTTTTCACCTTTCAAGAGAAAGAATACCTCATCACAGTGGACTATTATAGTAACTTCTTTGAAGTAGATCGACTAGACACAACATCAGAGGAAGTAATTTGTCAGCTGAAGAAACATTTTGCCAGGCATGGAATCCAGATTTATTGACTCAATGGACCACAATTTTCGTCTAACATGTTTCAGAAATTCTGAAAAACCTGGAACTCTACTCATAGAGCAAGCAGCCCAGGCCACCCCCAGTCAAATGGGAAAGCCAAAAACGCTGCAAAGACGTGCAAACAACTGTTGAAGAAAGCAAGGAAAGCACAAACAGACCCTTGGCTAGCAGTTTTAGATTACAGAAATACACTGACTCAAGGGATGACATCAAGCCCATTTCAAAGGCTTATGAACCGAAGGACTAAGATACTGTTGTCAATAGCAACGTCATTGCCACAACCCAAAGTTACCAAAGAATACAGAACAATACAACAAACAAAGGACAGACAAAAGAAGTATTATGACCAACGAGCCAGCTAGAGACTTACCAGAACTGAAAGGAAATCAAACAGTAAGAATACAACCCTTCACGAAAGCAAAAGAGTGCCAGAAAGCAACGGTAACCAAACAACTATCAAATAGGTCTTACGAAGTAAAAAGAGCATCAGGTACAACATACCGAAGGAATAGGATACATTTAAAGCCAACCAAGGAACCAGCTCTAAAAACAGTTGCAGCACCTGAAGAGCTCTACAAAGGAACAACAAAACAACAACAACAACAAGAGAGAATAAAGACAACAACAGAAGTCCTACAACCATGTCAGACAAGGAGTGGAAGAACAATCAAAAGACCAATTTATCTCAGGGATTATACTACTTAACTTTTTTAAAAATAGATAATCCATGGTTCTTTTTGAAACTGTAAAGAAAGAGGGATGTAAGGAGTGGTTTTAGATAATTGGATTAGTAGACTATATATAAAAGGTAGAATAGCACTTAGCCCTCACTCAATGTTAGCCTAACTGGTTGTACTGTACTTTTGAGCTACTGATATAGTATAGGTTGTATTGCAATATACAAACGTTACAGTCTCAGGGTTTAGCACACTGATGCCCGTGCAAAGAGCATGCTTACCCAATATGGTCGCTGATGCCGTAGTTCGCTTGAAATAGAGAGCACGGCATCTGAAATCAATTTGGTCTCCTGCTGTCAAGTCAAGAGCTTTCAAATTAAAACAGGTCTGAGATCCATCTCAAGGCAGTCTGTACTCTGTTGCTCTTTCCCAGGTAAGGCGGATTTGGGTTATGGACCTCTTGCGCAAGTTCGAAACACAGTGACTTCAAGTGTATTTGTTTTGCTGTAACATACTGCCACACTCCCATTAGACTCGATCCGCCCTCGCCATTCCCCGCATTGTCGTTTCCCGGATTGTCAGTCCTCGGCGCAGGAATGACGAGGGCGGAGAGAGACCGGGTCGAGAAACGTTCCCTGGCTCACTTTTATTAAGGGTGAAAGAACTGGTATAGGGCGTCCCTCCAAAGACGTCGACACCTTACTCCGCCCAGTTTCGCCGGAAGCACATGGGTTGCAATGGCTCCTCGTAGTGTTTTCGAAATCTAATTTTATTTTTAGGGTACCAGCATTGGCAAATCTTTTAATTCAGCTGATAAAATAAATTACAGACTTTTATCAGACTGTACAGTAGTGCACTGATGGTTAGTACTTGAGGAACGGTATATAAAGATGTATACGGCTCGGTTCTGGATTAGCTCTGTCCTGGCTGCCAAGCCTCGGTTTTCCGGACCATGCGCCAATTTGCTGGAAGTCCGAGCGTAAACTGGCAGCGAGCCTATAATGGATGAAAACGAATGGGTAAGCACGGAAGGAAACACTTGTACTATTTGCTAGGCTTTGCTGTTTTATTTAGAAGGCTGAAAGAACGGAGAGGAAATGGTATGAGATCCTTCGAATTCCTTGCGCTAGAATGGCTCTACTCCATGGAATTTCTGCTGGCATTGTGGTTTCGTTTGTACATTTCGTTAGAACAAGTAATAATTACACAGAGAGAAAATTGCGCTGTAAATCTCTTTAAATAAACAAATGTAGAGCCCCAATAATGTGGACACCGGCCTTCAAACGCGCGTGGGACGCTGGTGAGCTGAAAAGCACGCTTTACTGCACATTTTAGTATAAAAGTGAGGACTGATCATTCACTAATCAGATAAATATATATTAGACCCGAGCGAAATTGCTGTTATTAAATGTCAGACGGTTTTGAGGAAATGACATGACTAATGGGACAGCTAGTTCTCGCTGATCTAGTAATTGTTACGGTATTTAGTTAAGAGAAGACGTCTCGATCTTCTCCTGCAATTAAGTTTAAGTAATGCTTTGCTGTTCATTATTTTTACTAAAGTTCAACCAAAAGAGGGCAGGTTAATATCTAATGGGGCACTCCGCATTGTTCAAAGTATACAATCTGGGATTAAGTGCTTAAGATTTATTAACTTTTCAAAGACGATTCAAGGCTGCATGTTCATCAACCACTTTTATTGATTAATTGTTCAAGCTCTCTTCATGCACTCAGCTAGTGTTTTTATTCTCACAAGTCGTCTAGCACAGCTGCAAGTACAGTCTTTGGCTCAAAAGCAATTTTAAATTGATGACTATTTTCTGCATGTGTTTAAACTTGCAATCATCTGTACTTAACTAAAATAGGAAGTTTCTTGTTGACAACTAAAAATATGAGCGTTTACATTTCAATTTTGGGTTTCTGTCATTCACATCTTTTTACATGTTTGTTGTCCAAAATTGGAACTGCAATTAAAATCATCAGTGCAATTATATTTTGTAGACTGCATATTACATGTTACGGGCATTGTACTTCTACTCAAGGGAATAGTTATGGAGGTACCTACCAGACCTTAAAAATACAACTGTCATTTATAATGTAGAAGTAGGTGTGTATGTACTTATTTATGTACAGTCGCGTGTCACTTATCCGACGTTCACTTATTCGACACACCAGTTATCCAACAGGTCAAGCTTGTCACGTGAGTGATGATGTGGCTGGTCAGCTGGGTAGGTGTATGTACATCCACGTGCATGTCAGTTGTTTGTGAAACAAGTTTGGGAGTGAGTTCAATTGTTTCTGCTTGTTGTATTCTACATTCATCTACATCTACATCTACGTTCATTCTACATCTACATTCAGTATACCTAATGTGGAAAAAATGCCATATAATATGAACAATAGTTGAGGTTGTAACAGCTTCAGTTATCCAACACTTTCTGTTATCCAACAGGGGTCCAGTCCCAAGGGGGTCGGATAAGTGACACGCGACTGTACTTATGATTGTGTACAGAGCTACAATAATTCCTTGTATACTCAATTATTTCTACCCATTGAATTTTCTAGCAACGGCATCCTGAAGATGTAAATAGTTTCTCATTCCAGTACTTTTACAGCATGAGATTCAATATCTAGAAAGTCTTTAAATTGCTGTAGCATCACAACTGCTAGAGAAGTATTGTTTTCAGAATGAGAGAGATGTCAAAAAGCTTAGTGTACTGTACTTTAATAAAAGCAGCTGAAGCTTAAATATCGGTATCTGAAGAAATGAGCACAGCTGAGACGATGACCATCATGTTAATTTGGAGGAGTGACTTTGATGCATGCAGTGACTCATTTATGCTTACTAGCATTATTAAGAATACGAAGCAACAATTCATTCTCTCAAATAGTTTGTGCTTTCAATTAGTTCTCCTTGTTGGCAGACACTGAAATATGAATTCTGTAGAGACTTATTTTGAGGAAGTATGGTATTGTAGTTACAAGTACAATACCTGTAACATGTAAGAGTGTATAGATACATTTGCCCACATTGCATTTATGACCTTCATTGATCACGCCATGCTGTTCTAATTTTTTGACAACAAACATGTAAAATATGTGAACAGAGACCTATTGACGTAATAAATATAAGATGAACACTCATTTATAATGACTCCATCTATATCGGGTCTTGACAGAAACTTTTAACTAATAGATGAGTTTGAATACAGAAAATGGTGATAAAAGTTACGTTTGAGCCAATTTTGCAGATAACTAGTGGAAAAGCTTTAGCTGAGTGGAGCGGGGATGATCAGTCACTAGAAGCAACGAACAGCGTCTACTTATCTTTGGAAAGCCAGATAAATTCTCAACATTGCAAGATTGTTTCACTTACTTAAATTACAACAATATGGGGTGTTCTATGTGGATAATAAGACTTGCTCCTCTTTAAAACGAAGAAGAAAAGCATCAGACTTGTCTTGTCATATTAATTAATTAGAGGAGATGTCTTCTTTTAGTTCAATACTGTATTAATGGCTAGTACGCTTTTATAGGCGAGAGCAGGCATATTGGATTTAAAAAATCAGACCTTCTTTAAACTTTTTGATAGTCAAACCTTACTAATCACCTTACTAATCTGAACAGCCCCGTGCCAAGCCCCGTTCGGAGAAGTGAAGTTGTTCGGATTACCAAAAATGCCAAAACGCAAAGCCTTGGAGGTCCAGGCCTTGCCTTGGACACCCAGACCACTGGCGCATTACGTATCTTTACACATGCTGTATAAGATGAGACATTTGTGGGAATTTGCATTGGCGGTTTGCTAAGAAATTGATGGACAGAGCATATTGGTGGATATATGTTGGCAGTTAGACGTTGTTGTTTGATAACTGATATATGTCTTACCATAAGTGGTCATGGAGGAGTTTGTGATTGACAGCTGTGTTTGTGGCTCACATTTCCCTACCTTACTGGTCTCCAACTACTGCATAGTGATGAAGAACTGCTGTGGCAGTGCAAAGAACGGGACCCTGGTGAATGTGACAGTCCAGCTTCATCCATAGCCTCATGCCCTCATTCATAGGCACAACAGACGACAAGCAGGGATTACCTACCATCTCGTATCCTCATCTGCATGTCGTACCACCACATTGCCATATGATGTCTGATTCACGTGGGTGATGACATCAACATATCCCGGTGGCCAAATTAATGGCAGATTTTACGTTGGTGGTCGCTGAAAAATCCATCAATCCGCCAAAATATATTCCCCGTCAATATTTTATCTCATACGGTATGTCATGTTTGTGGTAAAGGACACCACTGCAACGACTACATGTACTTCTAAATAATGTGACAGTCAAGATTGAAAATAGTCAGATGTGCGCATTTGCTGAAAACTAGATAACCGTAACTCTGATAAGGCTGCTCAATAGGATCTGGGTACACAAGGCAGGACGCCAAAGGTAATTCGAGGATTCGGAGTAGCGAGGTTGGGATCAGTGAGGTTGGGATCAGTGAGGTTCGACTGTAGTAGGAAGCAATTGCCTTGAATTTAACACATCTGAATGTGAGTGATTAGTCTCTACATTTAAATGAAAACGAGAATAATAATGCCTACTTTACAAGTTTGTACCAACATTCCATATTTGAAAGTATAATTATAGACACAGGACTCTACATAATCAATATGAATAGAATGGGTCTAATGTCTAATGCGTCCATGATATTTGATCAAAAATGACTTCCATTGTTGAATTATTTAATTGCTTGAAGGAACCTCTATTTACTTGTGAATTTATTTCGTTGCTTATCTTACACTAATGCCACATTGTAAACCCAACAGTAATTTTGATACGCCTGATTTGAAGAATGCTTATCTTTTTTGAACTGTCTGTCTGTCACTGGGTAGGTCTGATATGATAATAAGATAATAATGATAATATGATATATTTAGGGTTAGGGTTAGGGTTAGGGTTAGGGTTAGGATTATTAGGTTCTAGCTGAGACAAGCCTTAGCTGCAGCAAAAGGAATAATAGATAATACTTGTAATAATAATAACAATAATAATAATAATTAGTAATAAATTAATGGGTTACAACAGATTGAGTCGACATATCAATCTTGTATTGTGAAGCTGAACTGTTACCTTGCTGACAGTTCTGATCCTTTCATGCAGATGATACAGGAGTGTGACTCCGGAAGATCTTCACACTCGATCAAGCGCATGGCTTGTCGCATTACTGCACAGCTGCAGAGGAGTCTTGCTTCGGACGACAAGTCGCAGAGCTTACACAGGAATTCATCCATCTCGGTTGAAGGTGGCTTCGAGCAAGCACCTGAAACAGATGCGAGATGTTACCGTACGTGTTGCAGTTCTCTTTGTGTACGGTCCTGGAGCAGGAAGCCTATGCACGGGCAGTATCGCCATCTCACTGAGCAACCGCCTGTGGACATGAAAGAGACCTACGGATGGCTAAAGCCAGCGAATCTTCCTACTGCAACTGAGGGACTGGTTGTTGCTGCTCAAGACCAAGCTCTTCGGACTCGGTACTATGAGCGCAAGACTCTACATTGTGATGTCAGTCCTACTTGCCGCATGTGCAGTGTAGGCCTGGAAACAGTCGACGACATTGTGGCAGGCTGTAGTGCTTTGGCACTGACGGACTACACTGATCGACACAATCAGGTGGCATCCATCATTCACTGGGACGTTTGTCGCCATTTTGGGGTTCCAGTGGAGAGCAGATGGTACCGGCATCATCCTGATAGGCTTGTGGAGACGGATGACATTACTATGATGTGGGATACCACCATCCCCACTGCCAGGAGGATCAAAGCCAATCGTCCAGACATCTGTCTCAGAAATACGAAGACAAACACTTGTCTTCTTATTGATATCAGCTGTCCTGCTGATGGCAACAATGGCAAGAAACACGCTGAGAAGTTGGTGAAGTACAGCGACTTGTGAGTGGAGATAAGCCGCATGTGGCATTGTCGAACACTGGTGGTTCCGGTGGTCTTGGGAACTTTGGGCACAGTGCACGCAGGTATTGCACGGTGGCTGGACATTATTCCAGGTCATCACAACCTGCAGCACTTACAGAAAACAGTGCTTCTGGGATCTACTCGGATCCTTCGTAAAGTCATGTCTTCTTTCTAGACAGCCGTGATGGTCTAAGTACTTCTGAAGCAGGGTTTGCTTCCGGTACTTGTAATAGACTTTACAAACCAGACTGATCTGGTTGAGCACGACATAATAAGTCACCGCCGTGGCTTAGTGGTTAGCGACAATGGCTACCACTCCATGGTTTGGGGGTTCAAACCCCAGTGACGACAGTAAATTGTGAAACTTGTCTGTCTTTCTTTCTCATGTTTCTCTAGCTTTATCCATGAGACTATGACTCGTTTCAGTCGTTGGGGAGTTTCTGTGGTCTGGCAAACGGTCCGTTGACGATGACATCCAGTGCTTTCCTGGTGTTTGTTGATATCCACTAGGCGTGCTGTATTGAGTACGCGGTCACTGTAATGCCTACAATCTATATCGAATTGGCTAGTCATTGATTGCCGTATGGACTACACGGAAACATGTACCTCACTGGGCTCACCTGCCGGGTTGGTAGGCGCTCAGATGGGGGTAAAGACCTCACTTGCCCATTATGGAGGGGCATAACGACACAATAAAAAGTGGAGAGCAGATGGTACCGGCATCATCCTGATAGGCTTGTGGAGACGGATGACATTACTATGATGTGGGATACCACCATCCCCACTGCTGGGAAGATCAAAGCCAATCGTCCAGACATCTGTCTCAGAAATACAAAGACAAACACTTGTCTTCGTATTGATATCAGCTGTCCTGCTGATGGCAACAATGGCAAGAAACGTGCTGAGAAGTTGGTGAAGTACAGCGACTTGCGAGTGGAGATAAGCCGCATGTGGCATTGTCGAACACTGGTGGTTCCGGTGGTCTTGGGAGCTTTGGGCACAGTGCACGCAGGTATTGCACGGTGGCTGGACATTATTCCAGGTCATCACAACCTGCAGCACTTACAGAAAACAGTGCTTCTGGGATCTACTCGGATCTTTCATAAAGTCATGTCTTCTTTCTAGACAGCCATGATGGTCTAAGTACTTCTGAAGCAGTATTTGCTTCCGGTACTTGTAATAGACTTTACAAACCAGACTGATCTGGTTGAGCACGACATAATAGTAATAGCAAGCCACTATAGCCTAGTGGTTAGAGTTCTGGTTCTCTGACCATGATGGCCTGGGTTCAATTCTGGGTGGCGACAGCAATATAATGAAACGAGTCTGTTGGTTCTTTTTCATCGTCTATTTGTGAGAGTAGACTAGTTTCCGTTGATGGAGAGTTTCTGTGATCTAGTGCGGGGATCATTGGCAATGACAATCAGTGCTTTCCTGTTAGTCATTGATATCTGCTGGGCGTGCTGTTTAGAACTGGCAAAATCCTTGTATCGCATGCAATCAATGATTGATAGGCCAGTTACTAGCGCCATATGGATTACATGGAGCATGTACCTCTCTAGAACTTACCTGCCGGGTTGCTGGGCGCTTCGTTTAGGGTTAAGGCCCCACTTACTACCTAGAGGGTGATGACGACATGTCTGGCTTAGTGGTTAGCGACAATGGCTAACACTTCATGGTTTGGGGTTCAAACCCCAGTGACAACAGTAAATTATGAAACTTGTCTGTCTTTCTTTCTCATATTTCTGTAGCTTTGTCCATGAGACTATTACTTGTTTCAGTCATTGGGGAGTTTCTGTGGTCTGGCAAACAGTCCGTTTACGATGCCGCTCAGTGTTTCCTGGTGGTCATTGATATCCAATAGGCATGCTGTTTCGAGTTTGCTGTCACCGTAATGCCTGCAATCTATATCGAATTGGCGAGTCATTGATCACCATGTGGACTACACAGAAACATGTACCCTGCTGGGCTCACCTGCCGGGTTGGTTGGCGCCCAAATGGGGTAAAGACCCCACTTGCCCATCATGGAGGGGCATAGTGACACATTATTAATATAGCCTAGTGGTTAGAGTTCTGGTCTCTGACCATGATGGTCTGGGTTCAATCCCGGTGGCAACAAGTAATATAAAGAAACGTGTCTGTATGTTCTTTCTTACTGTCTATTTGGCTATGTCGGTGAGATTAGACTTGTTTCCGTCTACGGGGAGTTTCTGTGATCTGGCGTGGGGATCGTTAACAGTGAGGATCAGTGCTTTCCTGGTAGTCATTGATATCTACTGGGCATGCTGTTCAAAGCTGACGAAAATGTTTGTAGCGCACGCAATGATCGATAAGCCAGTTACTAGCTCCATATGGATTACACGGAAACATGTACCTCTCTGAGACTTACCTGTCGGGTTGGTGGGCGCCCAGTTGAGAGTAAAGACCCCACTTACCCTACCTAGAGGGTGATGACATATTCCGGATGTGGCATGGTTGCTTCTGCCATTTGAAAGTGCTCTGCTGTTTGCACTTCAAGATATCTATTTACTCGCTTCTGTTATTTTTTTGGCTTGGGCGCGATTGTCTCGCAACATGAACAAGTGTTGTCTGTGTAACGGTCCGGGTCGTTGCATCAGATGCAGATGTGTCAGGAATGAGGTAGCTTGTACAAATTGCAATCCACTTCTCCATGGTCACTGTTCGAACTGGAAGGTATTGTGTTAAGGAAGAGTCAATTTTTTTGTCAAGGAGAAAGCAACATCTGGATATCCCTCCAACAGTAGCAGTAAAATTGCTGGTAAGGCAATTGCTGCAAACGACCACCAAGACTAGGTGATCTACTGTTGAACAGTCTGTTACACCCAAAAGGTTGTATTCTGAAGTTATGAAAATGAGCCCTCTCATGTCTGAATCCACACCAGGAAGGCATGAGTCTGTCTCTCTCTAACATCGATGAGCCACTTCAGCTGGATTTCTCATGTTTGAGGCCCTCTGAAGATTGCTCATCTGAACCTCATACAGATACGGCGCATGCTCAGCCTAGTACTCATAGCAGTGACGATGCCTTGCATTCCCTTGCCCCTTTCCAACCCATGGCTCTTTGAGTTTCAAATGGGGCTGCCTCGATGGACCACAATGTTACGACCAAATGCATCAGGCTTACCACCAAGTTGTTCATTGCAAACAAATCTATTGTCTGTACTTTACTGCTCTTCTGATAAAGCATTTGTGTTGGAGCTATGTAGCTAGACTTTTCAGGCATATGCTGATGCTTCCATCCTCAAGTCTGTTGCCCTCACTGCAGCTATGGTTGCCCCACACCTTCTACAGAAACCATACAAAGGCTCAAAATTTTACGATCATGTCACCTGTCTCACACGTTATTTCAATGTTTGGATGCAAGGTGATATCCAAGGTCTCCTCCTTGAAGCTATTACAATACAGGGGCATCTACCTCAGAGATCTAGAAATACAAAGCAATTTGCAAAACCAGATGCCTCTTACAAGTTCTCCAAGCGCATGAAAATTTGTGATATATTAGAGGGGCTGAACGATTTCTTCGTGGTGATGCCAATTGTGGCGCCTGCTATCACTGGATGAGCATGTTTGTGATGGGTCTGCTCACTGAGTTAGGGATGTATTGAAGGAAAACATTCAGATGCAGCCTCCTTCTTTCCTGAAGCTGTTTTCAAATTTGAAAAGCAAGCGCCTCTTGTGCACCCAGTATTATTTGATCAAATAAATGGCTAACTAATATGCAAGATGTCACTCCAATGCATGCAATGGGTATTCTGATCCTTCCGGCTTATCTGCAGCTGACTGGAACCGTTTCTGCTCTAAATTTCAACTGCCCTCTGTAGCTCTCTGTGACTCTCTTGCTTCAGGTGCTTGACGACTGTGTACAGAGATGGTAGATCTGAGAGGGCTTTCGAGCTTAGTTGGCTGTAGACTGATTCCATTGAATAAGAATCCAGGACTACGCTCCATTGGAGTATGCAAGACTACACGTAGAATCGTTAGCAAGGCTATTCTTAGTGTCATAAATTCTGATATTCTCTCAGCAGTCGGTCCACTACAACGTTGTGCTGGCCAGACATCCAGCTGCGAGGCAGCAACACATGTTATGCATACATCTTTGATGGCAACAACACAGAAGCCATCGTACTCATGGACGCCACCAATGCTTTCAACAACCTAAAGAGACAGGTGGCACTAGCAAACATTTCCATCAGCTGTCCCACAATTTGGCCTGTTCTAATGAACACCTACCGTCAACCATCCAATCTGTTTGTTGGTGGTGAAACAATCCTAATCAAGGAAGGCACAATCCAAGCAATACCGATGTCCTTGCAATAATTCCCTTGATGAAGAAAGTACAATCTGAAGGCACAAAGCAAGTCTGATACTCAGATTATGCTGCTTCTGCTGGTGGTACACTATCCTCCTTGCCGTCATGGTGGAGCAATTGACTGACCCAGTTCGCATTTTGGATACTTGCCAAATCCGAAAAGTCTTGGTTAATCGTCAAAGAATAACACCTTAGTGCTGCACAGGATCTATTCAAAAATTCAAAAATTGACGTGACAACTAAAAGAAGACCATATCTTGGCACAGCGCTAGGAACCACAGACTATTACAATGCAGCGTTGTAGCCAGGATTTTTTGCCAACCGTCGATATAACTTCATTAAATATAATGACGTCAATTAATGACGTCATCAAATGTTTGATGTTGACATATTTGGTAATGACATTATAAATTTACTTTATCTGTTCCCTACTTGTATTAGAGTCAGATGCATGTATAGTAGTAGTAGTAGATATCCTACGTTCTATAGATGAGACAAAATGCAATAGACATAAAAAAACTACAATTTTAAAAAGAAGTGCGGTTAGCTAAATGTAAGAAAATGTCAGAAGATTATGTAAGTCTTGAAGTTACTGTATGATTGGTAGACTATTCAATATAATTGCCACTCAGATCTTGTTGAAAAGCTCATTGAACATAGCCTTGTTAACATAACACAGACAGACAGACAGATCATACAGCATATTATTACAATGACAAGTTGACTTAATTAAACTGGAATATTATGAGCTGACCTAAAAGAGTAAGGGTGTGCAAAACACGAGCTTGAAGATAAACAGCAATTAGTAGGACACCTGCTGCAACCACAGTCTCAATAGCACTTCTTTGTGTGAAAGGTCAACAGGAATTCACCTCAACTAAACACCAACAAGGAGACCATGCACTTTCTAAGATTACCAGATGACATGAGAATATGCATTGTTCTGTAGCAACTTTGTGACTATCAAGACCACTAACGTCTTTAGGTAGATTCATGATCCCACATTATAAGTATACTAAGGCTTTCCGATTTGGTTCCCAACCGTCAATAATTGCTCTTTTCCCCTCCCCAAACATCCCTTCCTTGTCCCAACCATCAAATAAAAATGACAGTACCAATGGTACTGGCGAGAACACTGCAATGAGTTTGCCAAGAAGAAAGTTGCATGCTGGAATCAGGAGATACAAATGCTTTCTTTGATTGTATAACTGCAACCACACACAGCATATTTCGCTTTTACCCATGGGCTGTTGGGAACTTGGACATATGCTGCAAAAACAAATGAAAACCTAGGTAAATTCCTCCAGCCTCTTGAATCTGCAATACAGAAGAAATTGCTGCCTGCTCTGACAGGCTGTCCAACACCTGGAGATGTCATGAGTGATATCTTTGCTTTTACCTTGTCGATTTGGCGGTCTGGGTCTTATAAATCTACAAATGAGTTCAACATCTTCCAGAAGATTACCACTCCCCTTACCAAACTCATCCTACAACAATGAAACGGACTAGATGATATTGTAGAGCAGCAATTTTTACTCAAACTATCAACTAAGCGAGAGAGAAATCTGACAATCAGGGTCAATGCTATCAAGATTGAAGAAAGGCTTACTGTTAACCTGAAACGTGTTTTTGAGCTAGCCAAAGAAAAAGCAGCCTCTACCTGGCCGACTGCTTTGCACATAGAAGAGGATGGCTTTCATCAAAATAAGTCAGATTTCCGAGATGCAATGTGCTTACAACACAGTTTGCGTCCAAACTCCCTACCAGATTTTTGCCCTTTTGGTAAGAACTTTAGTGTCGACCATTCTCTCACTTTCCCACAGGAGGTTTCCCGACACTGAGACACAACAAACTTTGTAACATCTTGCAAGCTTTCATGTCTGACGTTTGTCACGATGTAGAGACTGAGCCAACTTTACAGCCTGTCACAGGAGAAAAGCTCCCCTAAAAACCAATAGCAGGGATGATGAAGCTAGGCTTGACATATCTGCATACGGTTTTTGTGGCAATCGTTTCAGAAAATGTATTTTGACGTATGTGTTTTAAACGCCAATGCCCAGTCATACAGATCTTTGGTGATACCTTCATGTTACAAGACACAGGAACAAGAAAAAAGAGAGAGTACGAAGCACGTCTTACAAGAATTGAAAAAGCATCCTTCACACCTCTCGTTTCTTTCTGTACCCTTGACAACAACCTTCTTGAAGAGATCGGCTAGCCTTATCTCAGATAAACATGCATCTGCCTACAGTACCACAGCAAACTGGAAACGATGTTGCATCGCCTTCCTCCGCGCATCATTTGTGTGTCTCAGAGGTTGCAGAAATCGAAAGCGTAACATCAAAAACACCAGCAGCCCACTTTTTGGCTGTTGCCGAGAGCTGCCTGTCTGGTCACTACTAAAGATGCTGACTTGATCAAAATAGACTATATCTACAGTATTAGCATTTCTTTACTTTACGTCTTCTTTCCTTGAAATTGTTCTATAGTGTAATTTTTGTTGGTTTAAATGAAATATACTATGTCAACAATAATAATTAACTATATCTTTGTGGGATCACGATGGCCTGGGTTCAGTTCCGGGTGGTGACAGCAATAATCAAATGAGTCTGTTGGTTGTTTCTCACTGTCTTTTTGGCTATGTTCGTGAGAGTAGACTTGTTTCCGTTGATGGGGAGTTTCTGTGATCTGGCGTGGGGATTGTCGGCAATGAGGATCAGTGCTTTTCTGGTAGTCATTGATATCTATTAGGCATGCTGTTCAGAGCTGGCGAAATCCTTGTAATGCATGCAATCAATAATTGGTAAGCCAGTTACTAGTGCAATATGGATTACACGGAAACATGTACCTCTTACCTGCTGGGTGGTGGGTGCACAAAGACCCCACTTACCCTACCTAGAAAGTGATGACGACATTTAGAGTTCTTGTTCTCTGACCATGATGGCCTGGGTTCAATTCCGAGTGGCGACAGCAATATAATGAAATGAGTCTGTTGGTTCTTTTTCACTATCTATTTGGCTATGCCTGTGAGATTAGACTTGTTTCCGTTGATGGAGAGTTTTTGTGATCTGGCATGGGGACCATTGGCAATGAGGATCAGTGCTGTGCTGATAGTCATTGATATCTACTTGGTGTGATGTTTAAGGCTGGCAAAATCCTTGTAACACATGCATTTAATAATCGATAAGCCAGTTACTAGCGCCATATGGATTGCACGGAAACATGTGCCTCTGTGGGACTTACCTGCTGGGTTGGTGGGCACCCAGTTGAGGGTAACTACCCACCCCACTTACCCTACCTAGAGAGTAATGATGACATATCACCGCCGTGGCGTAGTAGTTAGCGACAATGGCTACCACTCCATGGTTTGAGGGTTCAAACCCCAGTGACGACAGTCAATTATGAACCTTGTCTGTCTTTCTTTTTCATGTTTCTCTAGCTTTGTCGATGAGACTATGACTCGTTTCAGTCATTTGGGAGTTTTTGTGGTCTGGCAAACGGTCCGTTGACGATGCTGTTTAGTGCTTTTCTGGTGGTCATTGATATCCACTCGGCATGCTGTACAGAGTTTGCGGTCATTTTAATGCCTGCAATCTAGATTGAATTGCCTAGTCATTGATTGCTGTGTGGACTACACAGAAACATGTACCCTGCTTGGCTCACCTGCCGGGTTGGTGGGTGCCCAGATAGGGGTAAAGACCCCACTTGCCCATCATGGAGGGGCATAACATCACATAATAATAATAATAGCCTAGTAGGTAGAGTTCTGGTTCTCTGACCATGATAGCCTGGGTTCAATCTCGTGTGGCGACAGCAATAATGAAAGAGTCTGTTGGTTCTTTCTCACTGTCTTTTTGCTATGTCTGTGTGAGTGACTTATTTCTGTCGAAGGGGAGTTTTTGTGATCTAGCGTGGGGACCTTTGGCAATGAGGATCGGTGCTTTTGTGGTAGTCATGATAACTACTGGGTGTGCTGTTTATAGCTGGCAAAATCCCAGTAGTGCAAGCAATCAATAATTGATGTGCCAGTCACTAGTGTTGTGTGGATTACACAGTTGGTGGGCACCCAGTTGAGGGTAAAGACCTCACTAAGTTACTCTACTGAGAGGGTGATGACAACATAATATAATCTCATTTACATGACGTAGTTCCCACTATAGATGTAGAGCATTTTTATTGATGTCACATTTTGCTAAAGCACATTAGCGTCTGCCATTTTGGTGACCATGTGATACTTGCGTAGGTGTCAGTATAAGCACTACACTTCCTGCCAGCAGAAAACTATCAAAATACTCCGACAATCTGCTACCTGATGCGAAATCTCGCTATTTAGCCAATCTGGAACTGATTTGAGGGGTAGATTCACTGCAGTTGGAGATACCATTGCTACAGAACACCACATTTCCTCCTGTCGACAATTCTGGCATTGTCTCTTATTTAGTTCTACAGACGACTTTGATAACAGTCAAACAGTTTAAGTTCACAAATATTTGAAAGCTTACAACCAGTTTACAAATGGCTGGGTGAAAGATGCCCGCGTGCGCATGTTGTGGAAGCCTCAGTTGTGGTAATGTGTAGTAAACGTTTGTTAGAGTATATATTTCACCTACTGTACATGGCCGATAATCTTTGTCAGCTCTATGTGAGAGGATTGCGAAAGAGAATACGTTGCAATTATAATGTGAAAAGGAGTTCAATAATAATTTTGGTGGAGAATCAACTGACGTGATCTTCAAGTTTCCGTCCTAATTAATGGTCAGTGTTTGTCTATGTGACAATTTCTGTGCTCCACTTGGACATTGTAGAGAAGTGGACATGCTATGATAATGTAAATCCTTAATAGCATAGGCTATTAGCATTGTTCTATAGTAGAGTAAGTACTGTAAGTAGAATATTGTAAGACAGTACGTTATTCTCTCGTATACCTTGACAGTCTTAAGTTCGTCATTCTGAAAGATGCAATAAAACACCTCTCACTTTGAATTCATGGTTGATTTGTGAAAAGGCAGGAGAGGTATGTTGTGCACATCGCAAATGCATGGCTGGACTTGGAGGAGCTCTATTCTGTTTATCCTTGAAGCATACACTCAAGTTAATGAAAATTTATTTGCACACAGCAGAGGTGCAATTGGGCCATTTAATCCAATTTTCTCTGAAGGACATACCATAGAGACCAGTGAAAGAATTAGATATGTCATCTGTCAAAGCTCAAAAGAAGAAAACTGACAATAGGATTGCATGTCTGTAATTGCAGGTCTCTTTGTTCTTCGTTGCATGGTAACCAGTCTGGATCAGTTCATCAAACAGATCAGCTGGTCTGCCAGAAATAAAGGGCCTAGAAAGATTTGTTTAATTGCGAGCTTGGTTTCTGTTAGATCTTCTCGCTAGATCGCTGCTATGTAGCCATCTCTTCTAGTGCTGCTCAACTTTGGCTCTCTGTCATTTCTCCTTTTCCAAATGACTGGTATGTGGAAGAATGACACGTCTTTATCGCACCCTTATCTGCTGGAACATCCCGCAACTATTACTACTACAAGAATGACCAGAAACCGGCACCAGCTAGATCTCAGCATGCGCAGTTGGACACCAAAATGACGACTTCCGGTATTGTAATGTCACGTGAAAATGCTGTCTATAGGGGCAACGCAAACACATACATACACACACAGTCACAACTACATAACCCTAGTTAACTGTGCTACCTAAAAATATCTAAGTGTAACTTCTTGTTTACTACCAGGATAAGCACCCCTCTTACAAGACCACTAAGTATTTGCCGAGTGAAACACTCTTTTAGTTAAGTTGGGTTTTAATATCCTAACCCTCTGCTCAGCCTCCTGAAACGTTCCTTTTAAATGATCTGTAATTGAGTCATACTTCTTCATTCCAAGACCCTTCTTGATGCCTCTCCTTGTGCCTCTATTGATAGCATTCCTCACGTCATGTTTGTTCAAGTCCCATAAATGACACCACACTTATATGACAAATATTGGGAATAGTTGTTGATCCATAATACATCCACACTCTATCTGATTGAAGCTCACCGTCAGTAAGTCCAAAAACTATTAATTTTACCAAAGAATTTCTTACTCTTGCTTCCACAGAGACTAGAGATTGCCGGATTGAATCCATTACTATCCCCAAGTGACTTTTTATAGATGTTTCGAACGGCATCACCTCATTCAATGTCAGTTTTGGATCTACCAATGATGAACTTCTATTTTTAACAAAACGGTGCATATACTTTTCTTGCAGTCAAACATCAGACCATTTTCCTCAGCAAATACGGAACAGGTATCTGGCATTCTCTGCATGCCATACCGTATGGGCAACAGAAGTGCTATGTCATCAGCATATGCAAGGCATCCACAATACAGATTACCTATTCTGGCTCCATATCCACTGCTCTGAAGACTTTATCATGTCTTCATATACATTGAAAAGACCGGGGGAAAGAAGACTTCCCTGTCTCACTTCACTACTCATCTTGAAGACATCAGACAACTTCTCTTTCGACTTCACACGCATCCTTGTCTGGTTATAACATCCAGATCTGAACACTTTCAATATTAGTTCTTTTAATTAAATAGATACGTTTGTTTGTGAACATTTTGTTTGTGAACATTTTGTTTGTGAACATTTTGCAAACAAACAAAAAGTTCTAGTAAGTGAAGAAGGTTTTCAAGATATTTACCTCACAATTAATTTTTGCAAATCTGATGTTGACTTGTATGCTGTACATTTAGAATATTTGTATTTTTGTGCTCTGAACAAGTTTTTTCTAGAACATGTGCTCAGGTCATCAGATTACGGTGTTATAACATTTGGAATTGTTTCTATTGGAAGCTGGTATGTACAGTGTTATGGTAGTAGATTATTGTAGCTCTTGTACTGTGAAGTAACCAGAATCTTTTATCTGATATTGGGGTTTGTGTAGTACACGTACAACAGCAGGGTTCTTATGAGAACAATTTGGTACTACAGTATGCGCCTTTGTACAGTGTGGTTAGGGAATAGGGTACAGTACAACCTCGATTATCCGGACCTCGATTATCCGGACCTCGATTATCTGGACTTTCGATTATTATAATCGGATACAGTCTGTGTCTCCTGCCTTTTTGCGTTCCCCGATAAAGGCACTACAATATTTCACTTCGTACTAATACGCTGTTGGTACAGCCTTTCACAAATGAGCAAATACCTAACAGAGAACGTAATAATGTAATAGGCAGCTATTGATGACTCTTCTAGTGACATGAATTTACAGTAAGTGTGGAAACAGAGCGTTGTCTTGCACAGTGGAGGAAAATTAGTTAATATTTATCAACTTTTGATTATCCAGACATTTGATTATCCGGACTTCTAACCTATCTCTGGAGTAGGTAATCGAGGTTGTACTGTAGAAGCTGTGGATTGGAAACAGAGGAAGAGATCACCGATAGCAACAGTTTTGATGAAAGTTTGCAGTATGTGTAACTAATGCATGAGAGCAGTTGCCAAATGAAAATTATCTGTGGACTTAGCAACCAAATCAGCATCAGAAATATGGCAATTAGTGATGTCTTCCTTTTTCTTTGATCCTCCAGGGAATTTTATTGTTTCTATCCTATTTCAAAAGCTATATCGTATTTCCACGCATTTAGCTGCACAGCTCTTATTAGAACATTTTGGTTCTATGTGCCTTTGTACAGTGTAGTTAGGGAATAGGGTAGAAGCCATGGAATTCCCTGGTGGATATTGCAGACAAAGGATGACATTACTGTCATACAGTTGATGAATGTCTGCAGCATGTGACTGATGCATGAGGCCAGTTCCTACTGACAATTATTTATTTGTGGAGGAAGCAGCTAAATCAGAATCAGAAATATGGCTATCAATGATGTTTTCCTTTGTCTGCAATCCTCTAGGGAATTCTATGGCTTGTACCCTATCCCCTAACCACACTGTACAAAGGAACATGCAGTACACCCTTGATTATCCGGACTTTAGATTATCCAGACAAAATTCTATGTCCCCCGACTTTTTGTGTTCCTGGACAATCCGTTCCCGGATAAAGGAACTATAATATATTTCACTTCGTACTAATACACTGTAGGTACACAGCCTAGCCTTTCACGAATGAGTGAATACATGACAGAGAATGTAATAATCTAATAAACAGGCAGCTATTGATGACTTTTCTAGTGACATGAATGTACAGTAAGTGTGGACAGAGTGTCATTTTTAGTACAGTGGAGGAAAATTAGTTGATATTTATCAACTTTTGATTATCTGGACACTGTATATCCGGATTTCTAACCTGTCTCCAGAGAGTTCCGGATAATCGAGGGTGTACTGTAGAACCAAAAAGGTTCTAATAAGAGCCCTGCAGCTAACGTGCAGAAATGCGCAGAAATACGGTATATGCGTAGTACCAAACTGTTCTCACAAGAGCACTGTCATTGTACATGAGGCAATAGGGTATTTAACTTAATGTCTGCTGTCAATACAAATGGATGTTGGTGGTATTATTAAGTTAATATCTGCTTGTGCATGTGTAGGTCCTACTGCCACTACAAAAGAGACAAAAAGATACAGGACATAAAGAAAATGGCGGAGTCTATAAATGAAATCTATCGTAGAAGAAAGCGTGCTCAAGATGAGCGTCTCAAAGACAGTGAGCATGACTTGGTTGAGGATGTTTAAACAAACAGTACAGATTGTTAGTTACCGTGATTGCACGTACCTGTAAGTTTAGAACTTGTTTTTATTTTACTGCAAGTGTGAAGTAAGAACTGTTTAAATTTGTACTTTTAACTTCATTGATTCACACACACACACACACACACACACACACACACACACACACACACACACACACACACACACACACACACACACACACACACACACACACACACACACACACACACACACACACACACACACACACACACACCTGGACCTGGACCTGAACCTGGCTAACATACCAACTGCTCCAAACCATTTTGTCTTACTTACTTCAATAATTGCCGAGCATAGCGAGGCTTCTAATTGGGGTCATTGCCGAACGTAATGAGGCTTCTAATGAGGGTCAGATAACAGAAAGGGGCGTGGTCTTATATGGCAATCCACCAAGCTCTCGGTATATACAACAAGTCTAAAACATTTGAGAAAATGACGGGTATGTAGGGATGGGTATGTACTTATTCATGCTCATCTCCTGCATCACAATCGAGTACTGTCAGTGTAACACATGACTGCTAGGTTTTAGATTGAAACTGCCGCAAGCAATTAATTTAGGTAAAAGGATTGTGATGTAGGAGATGAGCATGAATAAGTACATACTCACCCCTACATACTCATCATTTTTTCAAAATGTTTCTAGACTTATTTCAATCATCTTTTTTTAGTTATGTAAATGAAGTGGTTTTTGTCTCACTGCAATCTGTGTGTTGCTACTGTACCAGCTGTGAGTACATGGTTTGGAAATGACACGTACAGCTTGGGATTCGATACCTTGACTGATGTGCTCTACCGGGACGCTACTAGCAGCTGATGGAGGTACTTAATAGCATTGATTGCATCAATCAACAACTTTCACTCATCTTGCACTGAAGCCTACACGATCACATGCACGGAGACAGCACCCCGTTGAGCATAGTTCTACATGTTCAACTACACGCAACTGTAGCATGGCATTGTGGAAGTCGTGACATGTACGTATAGAACTGAGTAGCAGCAGTTGACTGCTACTGGGTGGACTTTACACAGCTCTAGCTGTTGGGTCAGTGCAATTCCTTGGACAAAGAGCGATCGGTTCGTATGACTGTTATTGTCGTAGTTGCTTTGAGTGGGGTGCTGACAAAAGCGAAATGGGAAAGAATAAATTGCGTTTTTTACTTGCCCATAGACGGCTTAATGCGTCTGAGCGTTAGTAGTCTGGCTACCATTTGGACTGTTTACAGTTGAGCGTTAGGTGTCTCTGAGATTTTTACTGAGTTATAAGAAATTTGGCTAGCATGCGTTTGGATAGGGGAACCAAATAAGCCCGAGATAATAGTCCCCGTGACCAAATAGTCCCTGTACATCATAAAAGCAAGGTGGGCAAGAGAAAGACAAGTTCATGATGATTTTAGGATTGCTATAGTTTTAATTGTCAATGATTCAAATCCTGGATAGAATATGTATCTGAATTGTTTGATGAGATGGACTTTTTAGCGCTCCAGGAGCATTGGCTGAATCCTATGGAATTTAATCAATTTTCTTTTGTATCAGAAGATGTTGTTTACGTGGCTAGATCTCCAATGGTAAAAGATGAGATTCTATGTGGGAGACCGTTTAGTGGGGTATCTTTGTTTTGGCACAGGAACTAGATATCAACATGCAGTGTTTCCAATTGAAATCATATCTGATAGGATGGTTGCTGTTAAAGTGAGAACTTCACTGGGAGTCATTCTTATGATTGCTTGGTATGTATGCATGTTGATTATGGTGACTATACTGCTTAGGATGAGTATATTGCTGAACTGGGTTTTCTGGAGGGTTAGTTGGATATTGATGTTTACGATCATATTGTATTGATGGGAGACTTCAATGCTGATTTGCATAGGAATGATCAAGAGCCGGTTCTCAGCTAGTATGAGTTCCTTTTTGAGTGAGTATAGTCTAGTGGTGACAGGAATGGAGAATGCAGGATCAATGCATATAAGCACATGGCATAGTCATGACTTCTGTTGTGAGTCATGGATTGATTATATGTGTGTTGCAAGCCATTTGAGGGATGTCGTTGATTGATTTATTGCAAGGGATGGTGATTGTGTTTTGTCTGAACATTGGGCAATAATGGTGTCCTTTCTGCGGGTTGTGGACACAAATGAAACGTCAGATGATGGGAATTCATCTATAGAAGATTATTGTGGAAAGAGGCAAGTGCCATAGACATTGCAAAGTTTCAGGAGATTTTGGAAATGGAGTTGGATGTCATTGATATTCCAGTAAAAGCTGCAGTTTGTAATGAACCACTATCCTGTGTACATCAACATAGGATGCAGGTATTTTATAACAGTTTAAGTGTGGCTATAGTTAAATCCAGCCAAGAGGAGCATTCCTATAGGAAAATTAGAAGAGGCAAGAAGATGGGGTGGAATAAGGAGATGAAGAATTTGAAACGAGCTGCTAGTAAAGATTACTATTTGTGGAAGGCTGCTGGCAAACCCAGACAAGGTGACATGTATGAGACAATGGTGAAGTCTAGAAAATTATTCAAGAGTAGAGTTCAGAACTTGAAGTGACAGGAAAAGTTATTTTTGGTAGGCTTGTATAAGCAGTGACAGAAAGGCAATCAATCATGTTTCAGGAAAATGTTCAGAACGGAATCAAACCTAGCTGTTAGGTCTGCAATGGCGGTACGGGTAGGAGAAGCAGCAAAGGATACTGATATTCTATCTATGTGGAGAGATCATTGAGCTCTATTGTTAATAGCGAGTCTTTTCAGAAGAGGAATTAAAGAAGAGCATGCAGTTGATGTTTGAGATGGCTCTTAGAACGGATGTCTGGACCACAACTTCCCTGGTGCAGGTGGTGCGTTGAGATTAATGTGTCAGAAATTTTGAAGGCAGTTGGTTGTCTTTGTAATATGCTCACACTAAGATACCCAAAGTCAATCTGATCTATTTTATACAAATTGGTGCGTAAGTAATCTCTCACATCTGGGAATCAACACTACTAAATTACATCTTACGCTCTCTCTACTATAGTATTTTGCGTTCAATTATCTGAATTGGGCGTTCAATTATCCCATTCAGGCGTTCAATTATCCGTCATGTAATGACAGCTGTGCAATAACATGAAAACTAAATACCTTACATACTCTGCAGTTGGGCAGCTGCTCAAATATCGTCATTCATTGTAACATTTGTATATAGTCAAAGTACAGTACGTGTACAACCAGTTAAGCTAACATCGAGTGAGTGCTAAGTGCTTTTCTATCTTATTAGTCTACTAATCTAATTATCTAAAACCACTTCTTACATCCCTCTTTCTTACAGTTTCAAAAAGAACCATGAATTATCTAGCATTTTTTAAAGTTAAGTAATATAATCCCTGAAATAGCTTGGTCTTTTGATTGTTCTTCCACTTCTTGTCTGACATGGTTGTTGGATTTCTGTTGTTGTCTTTGTTGATCTCTCTTGTTGTTGTTGTTGTTGTTGTTGTTGCTGTTGTTCTTGTTTTTGTTTCTTTGTAGGGCCTTTTCAGGTGCTGCAACTGTTTTTAGACTTTGTGCCTTGGTTGGCTTTAAATGTATCATATTCCTTTGGCATGTTGTGCCTGATAATGTTTTTAAGACTTATTTGATAGTTGTTTTGGTTACCATTGCTTTCTGCCACTCTTGCTTTTGTGAAGGGTAGTATTCTTACTCTTCGATTTTCTTTCAGTTCTGGTAAGTCTCTGGCTCGTTGGTCATAATACTTCTTTTGTCTTTCCTTTGTTTGTTGTATTGTTTCATATTCTTTGGTAACTTTGGGTTGTAGCAACGACGTTGCTATTGGCAACAGCGTCTTAGTCCTTTGGTTCATAAGCCTTTGAATGGGTTTGATGTCATCTCTTGAATCGGTGTATTTCTGTTATCTAAAACTGCTAGCCAAGGGTCTGTTTGTGCTTTCCTTGCTTTCTTCACCAGTTGTTTGCACGTCTTTACAGCATTTTTGGCTTTCCCATATGACTGGGGTGGCCTGGGCTGCTTTTTCTATGAGTAAAGTTCCAGGATTTGCAGAATTTCTGAAACATGTTAGATGAAAATTGTGGTCTGTTGTCATTTATCAATAGATCTGGAATCCCATGCTTGGTGAAATGTTTCTCAGCTGATAAATTGCTACCTCTGATGCTGCTGTGTCTAGTCAATCTACTTCAAAGAAGTTACTATAATAGTCCACTGTGATGAGGTATTCTTTGTCTTGAAAGGTGAAAATATCTCCTCCCAGTTTGGCTCCTAGTCTAGTTGGCACGTCGTGGCTTTGCATTGTTTTGTTCTGCTGATTGTTTCAAACGTATGGCAAATCAAGCATTTCTCCACATACTCTTTCACTGCTCTATTCATTCCTGGCCAATATACGCAGTCTCTTGCCCTTCGAATACAACCATTTATTCCAATGTGTGAACTGTGTATTCTTTCCAGCATTTTCCGTCGTTAGGACTGTGGTATCACGATTCTTTGTCCACGAAAGATCAGTTCATCTTATACTACCAAGTCCTCTCTGATATTGTAGTGTTGTCGTCTTTCATAGCTTGTGACTTTATGCCTAGATTCTGGCCATCCTGTCACAATGGTTGTAATTAGTTGTTGCTTTGTCGAATCATTTGCTGCTGTTTGCTTGATTTCTTGCAATCTTTGATCAGTCACTGGTATATGCTGTACCACGTCACTACATTCCAATTCTCTTTCAAGCTCTGTCTGCATATGAACAAAATCTGAATTTTTGTTATCCCTTCCTTGAGTTCCTTGCATGTATGCTCTCGACAGTGTGTCTGCCAAATACATGTGTTTGCCTTGCTTGTAGACGATGTTGATGTCATACTTTTGTAGGCGTAATAGCATTCTCTGTAGTGTAGACTGTAGAGGCTTGTGGTATATTGATTCCAGTGGCTTGTGGTTTGTTTCCACGTTCACTGTCCTTCCATATGTATAACAGTTAAATTTCTCAACTCCAAACACAATAGAGAGCAATTCTTTTTCTATCTGTGCCGTAATTCTTTTCTGTTTCTGTCAAGGATCTGCTTGTGTAAGAAACAGGCTGTTCTTTCTGCATTAAGGCTGCTCTAATGCCTGTCTGAGACGCATCACATTGTTCTGTTACCTCTTCTGCTGGGTCAAAGTACTTCAACACTGGAGTTGTTGTCACTGCTGTTTGATTCTCTCAAATTGCATCATGTGTGTTGTCCAGCAAAATTTCACATCTTGTTTTGTGAGTTGCCTGAGTGGCTTGCATAGATCAGATAAGTTGCCGACAAACTTTGACAAATAGCTTACCATTCTCATAAGTCTTGTAACTCCGGGTCTGTCTTGAGGTGTCTGTATTTTCTGAATTGCTGTGACTTTGCAGGGTCTGGTTTTAAGTTCATTGTCTGTTGGTATATGTCCCATATATGCAACGTGGGGCATGGCTATTTTGCATTTTTCTTGATTCAGCTTCAATCCCTTTTCTCTGCGTCTATTCAGCAATTGGATTATCTTTGAATCATAATCATTTCTGGCTGCTTGTTGGGTTGCTCCCTTGCCAATCACTAATATGTCATCTGCAACTGTGTAAACTTCTGGTAGATTCTGTATTGCTGCATCTCGTCTTCTTTGGAATATCTCAGGCGCTGGCGAGATGCCAAATGGCATTCGCTTCCATCTGTATCGACCATAGGGTGTCGCAAATGTAGTCAGTAGGCTTGACTCTAGTCTCGCGTGGCCAGACGTTCGCGCGCGGGGGAGCGGGGTGTTGATTCTTCGTCTAGTTTAATGTGCCAAAATCCGTTTCTCACATCCAGGACACTAAAGACTTTGGCTTGATTCAGTTCTGGCAATGGGCCTTCCAATGTTGGTAAGAGACAGTGACTTCGCTTGAGAGCTCTATTCAGAAGCTTCGGATAAATGCAAATTTCTTAATTTTCCATTTGGTTTATGCGCAACAATCAAACTGGATATCCAATCTGTGGGCTTGTATTCTCTCTGGATAATCTCCATTTTCTCTAAACGGTCCAGCTCCTTTTTCAATTCTGCTTTGACTGATAGCGGTATTCTCCTAACTTGTAATCTCACTGCTTTTACCATATCATCAACTTCTAGTTTTAGCTTTCCTTCCAGTCGTCCAACTTCTCTTTGGAATACTTCTGGGTATTTGTTCACAATATCTTGCTTTGTCAATCCACTTATCTTGTCCTTTGCTGCTTGTGGTGCCTTCTTCTGCTGAGTACTCACCATCTGAGTGTATATGTAGTAATTGCATTTGTTGCACAGCTTTTGTTCCAGTATTGCAACTGGTGCCTTTTCGACCACCACAAATTGTGTGAGATAGCTTCTGCCATTCTTTGGGTTTCTAACCATGACTTGGCACTTTCCAATGGGTGTAATGGTAGTTCCATCATATAGAGATCGGATCTGTCTAGTTTCCTTCGGGTTCTCAACTGTGCTTAGATCAGCTTTCCTTAGGACTTTGCAGGTGGCTCCTGTGGCCAATTGGAATTGTATTCTTTGTCCAGTCACTTCCATTCTTGTATATATTCGATTTGTATGTTGTCCATCAATAGTGTCGACAGTCTCCTTGTCAGTCAACATCAATGTCAGTGCATATTCAGTCTGTGAGACGTCACTGCTGTAGGTCTCATCACTGTCATAGTTCTATTCGTTCTTCATGGAATGCAATCTCGTTTGTTTCCGTGGTTTTAAGGTGTACATGACTTAGATTTGCACATGCTTCTGTAGTAGTGCAGTTTGCCACATGCTCTAAATTGTTTACCGTACGCCTTTGGGTTGCGTCTTGCCACAATATTTGCATTGTTGAAGAGGTGCGTTATCTCTCTGAAATTTGCCTCTAGCTTCTGCTACTTTCTGACTCTGCTTTTGCGTTGCGCTTCACAGTGTGTACTGTGTCCTTTGCAGTCGTCATTTTCATCTGTTCATTCGCTGATTCGCTTGCTCGGCACATGTCTATATGCAGTCGTGAAGGCTGAGGTTCTTCTTTTGCAGGAGTTTTTTCACACTGTAGTCCTTGACTCCGACAACAGTTCTGTCTCGCACTAGGTCATCGCGCATTGCCGCAAAGTCGCGAGCTCTTTCAGTGCTGTAAGAAATTGGTCAAACGTTTCGTCTTCTTGATGCGTTTTCTGGTTGAAAATATATATCTCGTAAATTACATTCGTCTTTCGTAGACATTACTTTCCATCATAGCGAGCGCTTTGTCCATGTCTGATTTGTCTGTCGAACGGTAACGAATTGTAGATTCGCAGAGCGTTTGCGCCTATGCAAGTGACAAACGTAGCTACTCTATATCTATTGTCTCTTACCTGCAAGTTAGACAAGATCTCATAACTGCTCCATATATGTCGCCACTCTCGCCAATCCCGCGAAAGGTTCCCTTTGACCACTAGCGGTTTGGGTAGCGGTATTCTACCTTGCATATGGAGAGGAAATTTGGTTTATTCGGCTGCTGCTTGCTGCTGCGTCTGCTTACTGGCTGCTCTGGTGGCTGTTCTAGATCTGCTTGTTCCATTACTAGCCACTCCTGACACCGTGTAACGTTTGTATGTATTGCAATTGTTATTATACAAAGTATAATATATCAATAGCTCAAACAGTACAACCAGTTACGCTAACATCGAGTGAGTGCTAAGTGCTATTATACGTTTATATAGTCTACTAATCTAATTATCTAAAACCACTCCTTACATTCATCAGCTGTATAGACGCAATAATTTGTAATTAATCTTGAAGTTAGCGTAAATCAGCTAGCATGTGTTGTACGTTTGCTTTGCACTATTCTTGGTGTCCCATGGCCACGTACGTTTCCGCGGAGGTTTAATTAAGCTGTTGCGAGCGAAATTAAAGATCTACATATCTAGGAAGCTTTCAACGCCTTGCTCCGCCCCTCAGTTTTACGTGGTGAACTTCGTAAGGCGCGCATTCTGAGTGATATACCATGCAACACTTCCATCTACAAAATGCGTCGTTGACGGATATTTAGCTAATCAAAGAGCTCAAATTTCACTACTTATCGCTTTCCCACCATGGTTGAATCAATAATCATGTATTGTTCAGCTGAAACGTCAGACGTCATGAAAGAAATGTGCGCGGTTTTGACTTTACATATACCACACTGAGAGAATTTATAGCAATAATTGCTATAGATTTGGTACTTCTATGACTGAACCTCAGATAATTGAATGCCGAATCGGATAATTGAACGCCTCAATCGGCTAATTGAACGCCGGATTCGGGTAATTGAACGCAAATTGAATACTATAGTAGGGTGTCTAGTGAACTCAACATATACCTAGCTGCGATTAAGCATTACTGTCTACTCTACTGTTCGGCACCTTTTAGGGTGGTCTCCTGCTGTTTATCGCTAGCTGTGGTCCCATTAAGTGTGGACAAATTAGTTAGTTCTTTATGAATGGTCACTGGAGACGGAAGTGCACGTGAGCTAGGGAATAGAATGTGTGTATGCCGGTTGAGTCAGTTGGAATCTCAATCTGTGGGCCATGTTCCTCGTTGATTTTGTTCAAATGGGCACGAGTTTGCGCAGAATCCTGCCACTTGAGGTTTGGACAATGTATGATTGTGATTCTGAGTGGCGTTAAGGACACATCCTGGAATCCACTTTTTTGCCTTGTATCCAAATCCGTTCACCTGGCTGTAAGACGGGAGGTGTGATTCTGCCTCTTCTTGAGTAAAATGCTTGATCAGTCTGCAGTTTCTCAAGTTTTGATCTGATAACTGTAGTGTTTAGAGTAGAGTATACGGGGATGGAGGATAGACGGGGTAGAGGTAGCTGTAAAGTTGGCGGGTTCATGAAGTAACAATACATAAGCACGAGGCAAGTGTATATTGGCAAGCTACAACAACTGGCGACGAGGATAGACAAGATGGAGCTACCACCGGTGAGCAGATTTGTCTGTACAGGGGAAAACCCCGCTGAGTTAAGCCTCCGTTGGGGAAAATGGAAACGCAGTCTTGAATAGTACGTTGATTGGAAAGGCTTCACGAATGATGCCAGGAAGTGGGCATTAATGTTACATTGCGCAGGGCCGCAGGTACAAGAAGTGTTCGAGACACTGCCTGAAACGGGGACTACTTACGTCACTTCCATCAGAGCGCTTGATGGTTACTTCTTGCCTCTTGTGAATAAATCTTATCAACAGTATTGTTTTTGTCAAATCAGCCAGAAATTAGGTGAAACGATTGATCAGTTTGTCAGCTGAATACGTCAACAAGCTAGTAACTGTCAGTTTTCAGACAGCGAGCAGAACATTATTGACCAAGTGGTGGAGAAGTGTCAGAACCACCGAGTCCGATCCAAGCTTTTGAAGAAGGGAATGGCCTGACAAAAGCGTTGTCATTGGCCAGAACGATTGAGTCAGTGGGAGTACAGTTGAAGGAGATAGCTGAACTCGTGCCCAAATCAGAACAGTAACAGGGGAGGTATACAGAGTGAGGGAGAGAGAACGTCTAAAACACTTTGGCACAAGCGAATGGATGAACAGACGATTGCAACCCGCAACAGGTGTGGCTGGAAAGGCCACGGGGCTAATGACCCCAATTGTCCAGCAAACAATGCTGTGTGCCAGAAGTGTGAGTTGAAGGGACATTATGCACGGCAATGCAACACTCAGCATAGAGGCAAAACGAAGGAAAAGGCTCATTTTGTGTCCAAAGATCACACTGGAGAGCAAAACACAACGGAGAACAATGAAGATGAGTATGTGTTTACGGTAGACCAAAGAATGGCACGACTACAGTAGAAATTGGAGGCTTTTCTACAGAAGTCATCACTGATAGTGGTGCAAGTAGTAACGTCCTGTCCGCGACCCATTGGGAGAATCTGAAAACGAGGAGAATTCATTATAAGACTCACATCCATTACAAGACCCACATCCATTACAAGACCCACAGAGTACAGAAGAGACTGTTTGCTTATGGAGCAACGCAACTACTGGAGATTGTCTACGGTTTCATAACAGAAGTGAAGACGGGACAGAAACAAATAGAGGCAGAATTTGTCGTTGTGAAGGGTCACGGTTCCATTTTGTTAGGTCGCGGAACTTTAGAGGCGCTACAACTGTTACGATTGGGACACATACAGGAACAACACCAGAGTACCTATGACGACTTGCGAAGGAAGTTTCACTGGGTTAGGGATATTGAAAGATTTCAGATTGGAACTGCATCTTGACGAGTCAGTGCGACCTGTTTCACAGCCATCCAGACGGATTCCTTTTGGACTTCGAGCAAATGTGGAAAGAGTTACAATCGTTATTAGACAGTGACGTTATTGAAGAAGCTCAAGTGCCAACGACATGGATCAGCCCTGTTGTAGTGGTTCCCAAGGCAAAAGGAGAGGTCAGATTATGTGTTGACATGCGATGAGCCAATGAAGCAGTCTACGGAGAACGGTATCCAATACCAACAGTAAACGAAGTTGTTTAGGAGCTCAGCCATAGCAAGTTTTGTCCAATTTAGATCTAAAAAAGGGTTATCAGATTGAGCTAGACGAACTTCACGAGGAATAACCACATTTGCGACTCAAGGGTTTGTTCAATTGCGAACGGCTTACGTTTGGAATCTCAGCGGCTCCGGAAATGTATTAAAGCATTATCCAGCAGACGTTGCAAGAGTGCGAGGGTGCTGTAAATATTTCAGATGACATACTGGTGCATGGGACAAGAAAGCAAGAACATGATGAGCACTTAGAGGCAGCAATGAAGAGATTGATGGAGAGAGGATTAACTCTCAATCCTGACGAATCAATTTCAACATGGCAAAGTTGACGTTCATGGGACATATGATCTCTCGTGATGGCATCACCCAGATGCCAAACAAAGTAGCGGCAACTAATGCAGCCAGACCTCCAGAGAATGCTAGCAAAGTGCGGTAATTCCTGGGACTGATAGATTTTTGTTCGAAATTTTTACCAGACCTAGCAACTGTAGCAGAACCCCTCCGACATGCACTAGAGCAAGCCAGCTTTTTAAGTGAGACTGTGAACAGACTAAAGCCTTCCAAGAATTGAAACGTATGATGAAGCACCAGCTTTGGCAATATTTGATAGAGGAGCTGAAACTACAGTTATTGCTGATGCCTGTCCAGCAGGACCAGGGTCAGTATTAGTTCAAGAGCAGGAGGGCACACGCATCATTGGGTATGCTAGTCGGACCTTATCTAGTGTGGAGAAGCGGTACTCTCAAACAGAAAAGGAGGCACTTGCCTCGGTATGGGCGTGTGAAGGATTTGCACTGTATCTTTTTGGGAGAAAATTTTAGTTGGTCAGGGACTATAAGGGGTTAAAAGTCATTTATGGCCCCAAGAGCAGCCCTTCAGCTCGAATTGAACAATGGATATTTCGCTTACAGCCATACAACTTTCAAGTGGTGTACAAGCCAGGAAATACAATATTGTGGACCCATTGTCGAGGTTGGTAGTCCACGCCACTGCTGAACGTGAAACTGAATTTGATGAGTACATCAAGTTTGTAGTATACCAAGCTGCACCAGTAGCCATTACACCTCGTGAAATAGAGCAAATCTCCAGCGCGTTCGGGACGCGTTCTTCAAGGAGACCAATCGGCGGTATCAATAGACTACAAGCATGTGTGGGATGCCATGGCTGCCAACTCACTCACCTACCGAGCAGACCTCTTCCCACGAGAAGAACGGAATCGCCAACAGGACCATGGGCGAATGTAACCATAGATCTGCTGGGAGCTATGCCCATGGAAGAGTACATTTTTGTTGTCGTTGATTATTACAGCAGATTCTTCGAGATCGACATCTTGCGGACAGTCCAAGCATCGAACATGATCCGGAGTTTAAAGAAAATTTTTGCTTGTTACGGTTCACCTGATTACATTACTACCGACAACGAACCCCAGTTTATTGACCAATGCTTTAACAAATGTTTGAGAGCCTATTCTGTAACACACCGAACAACACCACCTTTGTGGCCGCGAGCAAACGGAGAGGTGGAGCGGCAAAATAAGACTCTCCTTAAGGCCATGAAGATCCCCCATGCAGAGGGGAAGGACTGGAGACGTGAATTACAGACTTTTCTCTTTGCATACAGGGCAACGCCTCATTGTACCACAGGTGTGAGTCCAGCGGAGGCATTCCTCAATCGGAAAATTTGTTGCAAGTTTCTGTTCTGTCTGTGGAAGAACTTAGATGAGGAAATGCGGGACACCGACTGGAGAAAGAAAGCACTAAGCGCAGAGAATAACAGCAGCAATAGAGTTGCCGGAGACAACATCAAAGTGGGAGACACAGTCATAGTAGAACAAAGGAAAGCGACTAAACTTTCAACGACTTATGAAAAAGACCCTTATGAAGTCATTGACAGAACAGGACCAGAGGTTATTGTGCGGAGAGGGGACAGGACTATAAGAAGACATGTTGCACACACCAGACTGCACCAAGAGAAGGAGATAAGTAGTAGAGTGTGGAGTTCTCAAATACCGTTTTTAAAATACCTTTTTGTATTGCAGAAATCTAGAAAACACCCCTCTCTCTCGCTTGGGATTGCGTGCAAACAATGATAGTCAAATATATTATGGCCTCTAGTATCTTCATCCCCTCTCGGGGCTGCACTTCTCTAGGCCCCGAGACGGGTTGAAGATGTTGTGGAGAACATAAAAATTTGGTCTTGCACCAGCAACACTAATTCATATTATTAAAAAATTTCCATTTTGGATTCTTTTTTGGGTTTACATTATCTCTCGTGCCAGCAAGATTTTCATAGCATATATCATACAGTCGTGTTTTTCTAATAGGGCGCTTTATTAGACCAAGGTTCTATACCTTATCCCTATATAGATCTTCGCATGTATACCCAACTGGTGGTGGACATATCTCATCCAACCCAAAGGTGGTTCATACATATCATGCAGGTCCTACGTGGATTATCCGAGGATTGGATTGTATGCACCGTCTTCCACAGTTCCTTTATCTTTTGTCAACCATCTCGTAGAAATCTCGTTTGCGTTCTATTGTTCTATAGTGCACCTCCATAACTTTCCAAGGTACATTTCCTACTATACGATCATGCTTGGTCAAACAGGTATCTAGGGTCTCTTCGAGCGATCTTGTGTTACCACATTTTTCATCTGCAAACCAAGGTTCTAGATACTTAACTCGAAGAGTACCACTAGCGATAGCCTCCATAATTGCATATATCATTGGGTGCAGCGCCAAAGTCTATAGCTCTGATCACAGTTGAGGGTGAGGAGGCCTCATCGTCGGTTCCCTTATCATTATTCTCTAGTGCAACTATACAACCCCAAGCCATAGCGGTTCAGTCAACCATGGTTTGGATCTTTTTGATAGGATTTGTTGTAATTCGGTGTAGGCCCTAGTTGTTTTAAGTTACAGAGACGATATACAACCTCTACATACAGACCGAAGCTAGCAATGGGAGATAGATCCAGTCCCATCTATATTTGGGGTAAACAGTATCTAGGTATACGATCATTTGGGTATTTTCGATAGGCAGCCTTATATTCGAGTGATACGATATCTCTGGAGACCTTGGATGGGATTAAATCCTTGGGTGGACTCTTGGCCTACCATAGGTCAAACTATCTTCTCGTGTAGTGTGAATGTGCCTCCTAATTTTTACCACATTGTGTAGACGATACGACACAGTATCTGTCTGGACTATAGCCTACATTTCCAGCTTGAATAGATATCTTTCCACCCATACAAGCGGTTTCATAATCTATCTTGACCAATCGTTCACATATGGGTTCGAAGACCGTCCCCACCAACAGGCAATCCCCACCGAGGATCTCGACTCGACACCACTCTTATCTTCGAGCAATTGTTGAAAGGAACAATAGGGGTCCCAACCCAATAGAGCAGCTATATGTGATCCTCCAACCATATACCGTCGTAATCGATGCCATTTCCCAGTACGTTGTCTGAGAGATCCATGGCGTTCGACGAATTCACGAATCCTACAGTCCTTCATACAAAGATAGCATATACTATACAGTGGTATTTCTCTAATAGGGCGCCCTATTAGACAAATAGCATCTTTAATATATGGCTATTTCGTTGAAGTTATTGCCGCTGCTCAAGCGGTGCGTTATCATGGTGCAACTCTCGCTGAATATTTTGTATGTACTCAAAAAACTCTAGGCGTTTATTGGTTGGGTTGTCGAATACATCCCAATGGAAGAGACGTCATTGTATATGGGCGTAGCCTTTCTCCAATCAAGTTTTCCCATGGCTGCCATTTGCGGCCATACCGTTATGGTATATCTAGCTCAACAACTAAGCGCTAATCACATCCAAGAGGCTATAAATACAGCTTCCTATGGCAGTCACACCCACATTGTGCAAATGTGCCACGACTACGACAACGTCAATCTAGACGAAGCCATGCAGTGGGCTGCAGAAGGTGGCCACGAGGAAGTCGTCCGTTTATATAGAGAATTGGAAGCCTCCAAGTTCGACTCGGCCATATTATGGTCCGCATGCAGTGATCACGAAAAAATTATGCGACTGTTTCGCAATTGGGGTGTCACCGATTTTGAGCTACGTATAGTATGGGCAGCAAACAATGTGTTGTGAAAATGCAATGCGAGTATGTTATGAGTGGGAAGCCACTGACGTCGACACGGCTATGGCATGGGCGGCGAGTGGTGGTCACGAATCCGCAGTTCGCCAGTGCTACGATTGGGGTGCCCAAGAAATCGACCTGGCTATGACGCTTGCTGCAGAGGAAGGTCGTGAATCTGTCGTGCGACTATGTCGCCATTTGGGGGCCACCGACATCAAACATAATATGCTGTGTGCTGCAAACAATGGTCACGAATCTATTGTGCGTTTGTGCTATGATTGGGGTGCTGAAGACCTCGATACTGTCATTGCTCACGCCGCCAGACATGTACACCTTGGGATCATGATTCTATGCCACAGATGGGGTGCAACCAATATCGAATCGGCCGCGATATGTGCCGAAGAATGGGGCACGAAGAAATTGTGCTAATGTGCTACATCTGGACTCATATTGACTCAGATTGATCGTGCAAATGCACCAAGTTAGGGTACAAATGTGCCAATTTTGGTCAATTTTGTGTGCAAAAAATGTGCTAATTTGGGTCCAATTTTGGGCCTGCCAATACTATCAGCTCTACCACCACCCCTACATACCCCTACCAATGTTTTTGGACAAGGTTTGGGAGGAGGGTTTGTGCACTGGCTTGGGGATTGTCATAGTGCCGAACAACTCTTGGTCCGCAGGGCATGTGCTTGGCCATTGTCGAAAGATATAGACCGTCGGCGTCGTAGCCCACAACCTTTTGGCAGAGGCGTGCATTGTAGTATTGGTATGAGCGAATGAGTGAGACTCCATCTTCGTGATACTTTGTGAAGACGAGACTTGGCCCGCCTACGACTGCACCTTTCAGCATGTCGTAGGCCTTCTTTTGGAAGCCATGAGGTTGGGTTATTTGTGGTGTCGGTGGGTGCCTTAAGTAGTAACTGGAGCGATACAACTAGGAGTGAGACTGCGTCTTTCAGAATGGCGACTCCATACTCATGATAGAAGTTTTTCATCGTAGTGAGTGCTTCTAGGAATGGTTCGACGTCGAGGTCGTTGTAGTACCGCAGCCAATCGGCAAAGATGGTCATGCCTCGCTCTCGGAATGTGCGTTTGCATGGTTGCCACTCTTTGAGGGAGACTGGGTATTGACCTCTTAATTTGGAATACCAAGCGGGTAGTCAGGTAGACAAGGTGTTGCAGTTTTTCGGGATTGTCGAAACACTCGTAGAAAAAACAGCTCTTCTGCAATTTACATCCATAGGCTTTGATCCATTTTCGTAGCTGGTGCCTGGTCCCAGATATTTCATGACATTCAAGAATCGAAAATGGGGTGTTAGTAAGAACATGGTCTGGTTGGCCTTCTTGGCTACCTTGATCTTCTTGGCAGTGTCGGTGATCTTGTCTACAAAGTACTCTTTGATAAGGTTCAAGTCGTACTTACCTGAACTGAATCCCAGCACGGGCAGTTGGTCGCACCGCTCTTGGATCAGGTTCTTTTGCTTGGTGGGGAGAAACTCGAGATCATCCAGAAGATATCTTTGACGAACGACTTCTCGTATCTGATCTCCTTGTCTGCGCAGCTCGTCGACAAAATCTTCAACGAGTTGGTTGGAATCGGCGTTGCATAGGTGTGTGGAGGAGTTTAGTGTGTCACCAAGGGAGACCGAGATGGGGGTGTGCTCGGTCTCGATAGGTGAGGTTGTGGGAGAGAGGGCCTTTCTCTCGTCGAGATAGGCTTCGACGTCGTACACAATAGTGCGTGGATAGGCTTGGTTTTGGGTTCTTGGGCGGGGCTCGCCTATATGAGTCGCACTCCCACATTACTACGAGATCGAATCCGGAGTCTCGGATAGTTTGATTTCGCTTGAGTGTTGCTTCGTGCAGGCTGTTTGCATTGGGTTCATGCTTTGGACACCCGTGCCAGTGACAACCGTGAAACTTAAATACAGTTCGGCCGTCCATACCGTCGACGGGAGCGCCCTTGATCCAACGCTCACCACCGTGTCCGCATTTGGCGTGGTGGATGTGAATGCCACGCTGCTGGATTTCGTATTCTAGCCAGCGGATGGCAACGTTGCTCGAGTTGCAGATTGAGTGGAATGTCTTCTCGTAGGCTGACTGGGGTGCTTCTACTGTGCCACCTGGACGCTTGACTTGGGTGACGCCTTGGATGCACAGGGTGGCATGTTGTTGAAGGTGACATGCTTGGGGGAAGGATTGGGAACAATGACCACAGAGGTAGAGGTTGGAGACCTTCTTGATATCTTTGATATAGAAGGCGTGCTCCTCGAACATACCAATGGTCATAATATTGGGTTACTGGGCGTGTTGTCGAATCAAACTCCAGACAGGTCCATTTCTGGCATCGACTTCCTTAATGTATTGGGCGGGCTTGTACACACGGATACCCAGTTTGAATCGTTTCTCGATTTCAGCGAGCTTGTCTATATTTGACTTGGGGATGTTTAGAACGTGGATATCGTAGAACGCCGTGGCTATCTCTCTGGCTTTGTGGGTGGTACGATCTGCTCGTTTGCCTTGCTGTATGGCAATACAACGGAATAGAAATAGGTTGTCGTTGAATGTGTCCAGAGCAATGGATCCCCTCTTACGGCATAGCCAGTCGGGTAGGGGTCCGTTGCCTACCAGAGCATCTCTGCTCAGGATTGCGGTCAGCTGGACTTCGATAAAGCGTATGAGAGCCCACTTGGTGCTGGAACGATCTACGTTGTTCCAGGAGAGGCGGATTTCTACTTGCTTGGTTATCCAAGCGCGAGCTTTTGTCATCCAACCATTCTTGAGCTGCCTGGTGCGTTTGTGCGGAAATTCCTCATTCCCCGGTCTCGACATTTCTAATCTCGTAGGTGTAGAGATACCTACGGTAGAATGACGTTTGTACGCGGTCTGCCAACTTTTTCATCATTCTGTTGGTGAGAGCACCTACCTTACGACAGAATGCGAATGTCAGCATCCTAGGTCCTTTGATTGTCCTTTCCTGTTCGCTGTCCTGCTTCTCAAGTATGCCGGCTTCTTTCTTCACGATGCGTGTAGCCAGGGTTCACGAAACATCTTCCTTCGAAATCTGTCGAGAGTGGGAAGACGATACTGAGGATTTTAAGGTCTTTCACAACTTTCTTGGAACGCAGGAAAGCATCGGCGTCTTCACGAATTTTTTGTAGCTCGGCACGATATTGCTCCAGGTTGTCCACGACACCACGCAGAGTTGGATAGCGCCCAGGTTGAGTGGCACGTTGTATTCGTTGCACCATCTCTGGGTTTCAGGCTTTGGAGATAAACTCTACAAGCTCTGCTTTTCGCAGGCGAGAATATTCTTTGAGTCCAATGTTCTTGGCCTGCTGTCGCAGGACTTTGATCGTTGCTAAAACAACGGGTTTGGGGGTTAGACCTTCTGAGTCTCTGGCTTCAGAGATACGCGCTACGAGATCTGATTTTCGTAGGTGAGAGTATCCCTTGAGTCCGATGTTCTTGGCTTGCAGTCGCAGCAATTTCGTTGTTAAAACAACGTGTTTGGGGTTAGACCTTCGTTCGCATTGAATCGGTGAGTCATGGTACATACAATTTTGCAGTTATATACTGTAGATTATATTTCTCTAACAGAGCGCAATTTTCCTCTACAGTTGAGGCACATAATTCTGTGGCTATATAAGTAGGAGCTATTTGTCTAATAGGCACAGGTTTCCTCTATAGAGCACACCACACGATTCTGTGTCTATACACTATAGATACTATTTGTCTCATAGGGCGCAATTCTCTTGCGCGAGATGTGAAGAAAATGGACAAAATATTTGGCAAAAAATTTATTTGGTGAAAAATATTTGGCAACCTTTCGTTCGCTACCTTTCGGCGGAAAAATATTTGACTATCATTGTTTCCACGCAATCGCAAACGAGAGAGAGGGGTGATTTCTAGATCTCTGTAATACAAAATGGTATTTTTAGAAACGGTATGTGAGAACTCCTCACTCCACTACTGAGATAGATGAAGAGATACGGTCAATGGAAGACGTCGAAGACAAAGGATTGCCAATGGGTTTGGCAGATGGACAGACACCGCAATCTGTTCAGAGTCCAGCGGAGAAGGAGAAGATAGAGCAGAGGAATAAGGCAGAGGTTTCGGCACGACCACAACGACCAGTTCGTGAAAGAAGAACACCGGAACATTTGAAGGACTATATATGTCAGACTGTAGTCTGACTAAGTATGTCAAAATAAAGTAGTTGTTGTGTGTTTTAACTTTATTTGGTGTTGTGTTCTTTTAATTGGGACAAGGGAAGACGATGTAGTATTTAGAGTAGAGTATACGGGGATGGAGGATATACGAGGTAGAGGTAGCTAGTTGGCGAGTTTGTGGAGTAACAATATATAAGCACGAAGCAAGTGTACATTGCCAAGATACAACAATAACCTGCACATTTCTGTGTTGAGGTAGATAAGCATCTTTCTCTATGGCCATCTGTGTTCTTAATTGACGCCCTTGCAGCAAGGTCGCAGGAGAGGGAAGACCACTCCCGATGGGAGTGTTTCGTAAGACTTTCAATACATTAGCTAGTGATCTGCCATCTCTGAACATCTTCATCAATTGTCATTTTTGCTGTCTGAACGCTTCTTTCTGCCTGACCATTATTAGCTGGATAACTGGGGTTTGAGGTAATGTGCTTGAAGCTCATGCGTTGGCTAAAGAGCATGAATTCTGCATTGGCAAATGGTGGACCATTGTCTGAATACAGCAATTCTGGTATGACATAGTCCGCAAAGTGACTGTCTAAGACGGCTATAACATCCACTTCCCTAGTGGCTCGCAGTTCAGAGACAGTGATCCATTTGCTAAAGTAGTCTGCTATAAGTAAATAGTGTTTGTTTGCCTTCAATCTCAAATAAGTTCGTCCCCACTGACTCGAATGGATATTGGGGTACCTCTCTGGGATGAGAGTCTAGTAATGGATTTGACCTTTGGTGTTCTTGACAGATGCTGCAGCTTGCTACCATCTCCTTAATTAACATACCCCGGCCGGTAGACCGATTGTTTTGCCCTTTCGATGCATTTGGCTATTCCCGAGTGACCGTCATGAATGCTTTGTAGTGTAGTCTTGCGAAGTATCACAGGAGCCACAGCCTGCTGACCATTGAACACCATGCCATCTTCCAATAGTGAGATCTTGCCTATCTGTCCAAAATGGTATAACAGGACCAGAAGAAGCCTGTTTACGTGTAGATGGCCATCCATTTAGTATATAATGTATCAATGTCTGCATCGTGGGATCCCTGGATGTTGCCTCTCTACATCTTTCTCTGTCCAGAGGGGTGGGAATAGTTTGTTCAATAGTTGCTGCAAACTGTTCCTCCGTCAATGCATCACGATCTCTGTATACAGTTCTTAAGGCAGGCGACTAACTAGCATCTGTCGCTATCATATCTTTGCCGGGATGGTATTCCAAGTGGTGGTATCGCAGACACCTGAGTCGCATGCACTGTAAGTCTGGGGAAATTTTCTATCAACGGTTTTTAGAACGCCCAGGTAAAGGCTAATGGTCAGATTCTACAATTATCTGTTGACCGTAGACATATTGATGGAATCGTTCAAGTCCGAACTATGCTGTCATCGTCTCTTTTTTTTCTGTTTGGACATATTCTGTGTATGTGACATTGTTTGAAAAGCACATTCAATTGGACGTCCCTCTTGCAGCAGGACTGCGCCTAACCCAAACTGTAAAGCATCCACAGATAGTGTGATAAGAAGTTTGGGATTGAATAAGGCTAATTTCGGAGCCTCAAACACCAGTTGCTTGATTTGCCGTAGTGTCTAATTGTGGAATGAGTCCCGGGCCATGTCCATTCAATTTCCTTGTGGGTTAGTTGGCGAATGGGATGTGCTATGGTAGCAAGATCTGGACTGAACTTTGATAGGGTAAGTGTCTAGGTCCAGTAGCTTGACTGCTTCCGATGGTAAGGATGGAGTGGAAAAGTTCTGTATGGCTTCCACTCTCTGTGGGTCAGGCTTGATACCAAGGTAGCGTAGTTCTGATTGACAAAAATGACAGTTCTCTTTGTCTAAGCGTAGATTGAGAGCCTTGCAGCTCTCAAGAACCATCTTTAAGCGTTGGTCATGCTCTACCTTTGTGGATGCTGTGCCTAGGATGTCATCAACATAAATGAATACTCCTGGTATATCAAGAAATGCCTGTCAGCTCTTCCGAATCTATACAAATTCGTAGTTTTGTTGATCTTGGCTTCTTGACTAGCACTATGGGACTGACCCACTGTGTTGCTTCCGTTACTGATGTGATGATCTTGTCGTTTACCATTTCCTGTAGTTGTTGTTTGAGTTAATGTGTCGATACTTGAAAGGCACTCGTCGTGCTGCCTGTACCACTGGTTGGGTATCCTTGTTAAGTGTGATGTAATGTTCACCTGGTAATTGGCCTAGACCCTTAAAGACTTCCGAATATGCCCTGACTAGGGGGTAGATATGTTGGTCAACAAGACTACTCGCTGCATGTAGTAGCCCCAAGGCCCCTACTGAGGGTAGTCTAATCAGAATTGGTAAATTTTATCGTACTAGGATACATTCCAGCAAATAGTCTGTTCTTGATAGGTGATTTGCTCTTGTTTTTTACCACACACATCTAGGCTCGAGCCACCATGCATAAGTTGTAATTTGTGTATTTGTAGTCTGGGGAGGCTGCTTGCATAGACTAGCTATAGGCATTACATTGCAAGAAGCTCCTGTATCCACTTTGGCTTTAAGGCCGCGGCCTTGCTAGATATTAGCAGCAAATAGCCTGAAAACAGAGCCCATACGATGGTCACATGAGAAACACTCCGTCAACGCGCGCTAACGCTAGGAGCCTCGCTACCACCAAATGCTAGAAGACACTCGCGACACATTGAGAAAATGTGCCCGTGGGTTATGAAACGGGCATGGATGTGCATGCAAAGCTGAAGGGACTAACTGCACTGCATTTCTGCGTTTGCACTTATCACGTGACCTAATTATTTATTACCACGTGATCATCGTATGTGCTCTGTTTTCAGGCTGATATGTAGCGCTCGCATGTTCAAATCTGGTTTTGTGTAAAACGTAACTTAGTCGGTGCCTTCGACCTGAGGAAAGATGACGAGTTAGTTTGCGCGCGACCCGAACTCTGCTTCAACAACGAGATTGCAAAATCGCTCCCTTTCGATTTCCTTATTTGTAACGGTGACTACACTCTGATATCCAGCTTTGTTTAGCCTAACCTTCCAACTTGATTGCGAGTTTGCGGGGGCGTAGCGCTAAACGTACATTGTTGAAGCGTCTAGGCAAAGTGGTCTCGCTTGGCTTTCCTTGTTTCTGTCGGCAGGTTGTCTTGATGTGGTAGGGTCAAGGCATTCACAGTCTCATTTTCTCTAGAACTAATCTTGTCACCTGTCATTTTGTTTGTTTTCTTGTCCCTATAAGGCGGCTTTGCGGCAGGCTTCAGCCGTGTGATTGAGTTTGCTGCAATACGTACAAGCTTTTCCCAAGCTGGGCAGCTCTTCGGGGTGTGTACCTGACCGCAATACTCACACTTGAATGGTCTTTTTGACTTTACGGCATGTGCTGCGAGACTGTCGGTTTCCTTTGTTGTTGTTGTTGTTGTTGTTGTTGTTGTTGTGGTGGTGGTGGTGGTGGTGGTGGTGGTGGTGGCGGTGGTGGTGGTGGTGGTGGTGGTGGTGGTGGTGGTGTGTGTGTGTGTGTGTGTGTGTGTGTGTGTGTGTGTGTGGCTGTGTGTGTGTGTGTGTGTGTGTGTGTGTGTGTGTGTATGTGTGTGGCTGTGTGTGTGTGTGTGTGTGTGTGTGTATGTGTGTGGCTGTGTGTGTGTGTGTGTGTGTGTGTGTGTGTGTGTATGTGTGTGTGTGTGTGTGTGTGTGTGTGTGTGTGTGTGTGTGTGTGTGTGTGTGTGTGTGTGTGTGTGTGTGTGTTAGTATGCCCCAGTGGAAACTCCATTCTGTGGTGAAGTGATAGAAATAGATATTCATCTGGCATCGTCGTTTTGTCGAGCCGTCTTTCCGTTTTGCCGTAAATCCATATGACAAGTGCTGACGTACGCAACTAGATATATAAATATATAAATATATAAATATAATATATCTCGATCTCAATTGACATGACAAGAAAGAGGCTCGCTTCGCTCGCCAATTATTTAGTGTTTGCATGCGTTCCTAGCTGCATGTGTGTAAAGCGTGCCGGAAGGATGTAGGCAGGAAGGGTCTGGCTACGCGAGACTGGGCGGTACGTGTTCACGTCATTCTGCATTCTGTTTCCTATCCGGCACGATGGTTGACGCTTTGAAAAACAAAATGGAAAAACTTCGCCAAGACATGGTTGATGCCTCAACCGAAGCCGAAGAGGCGAAAGCTAGCGTGGAGGATGCGAGTCATCGCTGCCAAAGTCTTGACGACGACATCAAGGAACTAGAAGAGCGCTTGTCTGTTCTCGAGGACGATCTTGACAAGGCGGAAACCTCTTCAAAAGAGCAAATTCAGACACTGGAAAATGCGTTACGTGAATGGGATCAACGCGCAAGTACTGGGGAAGGCCGGGTGAGGTCGCTAGAGGGTGAGAAGGAAAAGCTAAAAAGAGCCTTGTGCGACGTCGATTTTGAAAAGGAGAGAGTGATGAAGGAGTTGGAGTCGCTTGGATCTTCTCTCGAGTAGTGAGCCGTTGTGGTTGGCCCGAGGACTGAACTTGACAGTAGGTGGTGACATTCCTTCACTGCATGTCTAGATCACGCTGAGGCGGATTGAAGACTTGTTCTGCATTTTAGATGTATTGTGTTGCGTAGGTAGTAACTGTTGTTTCTCAACGCAGTGCTGCAATGTGAATGTGCCCACTACGCGGTTAGGGAATCTGGGAGAATGTTGTAACATGTTACCGGTGCCTTTTGTTGCCCGTACATCCGAATCTCCAATAATAGTAACAGTGTAGACATGCAACCAGATGTGTATGTTGTGCGCAAAGCGCAGATTTGGACAATCCATGGATTACCTGTACAGTACGGTACGTACAACCAATGACGTGACGGAAAGGGTCTGGCTACGTGAGACTAGCCTAGACCTCAAATTACCTAGCTAGAAACCCACGGTTGGTCCATATCCATGCTTTGCACATAACATATACTTTAGAGCTGTCTGCACCACAAAGATCAGGCCGAGTTGTTTGGGAAACCTGTCCGGGCGAATTTTTCTTTGGTTGCGGTTTGCAGTGGTCTGCAAGTACGAAGCTACGGCGCAGCCGTTGACGCATCCGGATTCTCGGTAGTCAATGGACATGTTACAACCGCGATTTTGACATAAACGAAGTGCTGCCTTTTTGCGCACCTTTTGAGCAGTAACACCCACCGTTTATTGAAAGGGGCCTCAGTTTTGAACGTCGTCTGCTGAACGTTGTTTTCTCGGCACAAATCGACTTCAAATAAATTGGACGGCAGGTATAATAATTTATAATTACTTTTCTCTACGGTTAAAAAAATTTTCATTTTTCATAAATAATTTTTGGTGCAAGAACATGCTACGCACACTACCATACTAACAAGGGGTGAATATTGATACTGTTGCATGCGCTGCATACAACAAATTGTGTATTATTTATTGCGAAGTTATTTCTTGTGTGCAATTAAATAATATGCAATTAATAATACAATTAGAAAAGTGGGAAGTACTTGTACTCAGGTAATTTAATATCTCAGAACTACTACAACAAAAGATTTATTAACAGATACATAAACACTATACAATTAAAGTGACAACATATGATATGTGTGTGTACACAATATTTATTAAGCATTATCTAGTTGGTATAAACGTGTACATGAAATAATGTATAGACACTTCAATGATCATTAGATATCATTTAATTAATGCAAACAACATAACAATTATTAATGCATAGAATACGATGGATGATGATGACGACGACATATCCATAGTTCTGCTGGTTGTCACATAGCTTTATTGAGGTAATCTATATTTAGAGCTAGTATTTGGTTTAAATTAATTTAAGTTAATCAGTCATTTTGTTGTTGACACTTATAGGTGTATACATACACTGGATATGCTTTTTGCCAACTGGCATTATATTTCAAACTACACACTATGGCATTGGTTGTTATATGGTTGGTGACATGACGACAGTTATATAATGTAGTGTACACGGTGATTGCAGGTAAAAAGACTGATGTATTTTAGTGAAGCAGTGTGTTATATAGAACTGGTATGCTAACATGCGCTAAATGATTATGACTACTAAACTACTACATTACGTCACTCCTCAGATGAAGGGCTAAATTCTGAGTCTACAACATAATCATTAAAATATTGTGGGTGAAGTTTTTGGCGTTGAGATCTTTTAAGTACCTACTGCTCCTAATGTTTTTGAGACTAATTCTTTTCGAGACTCCAAAATTAATTTAGAATTTTTTTATGAATCCTAATTTTTTTAGGTCTTTGTGCACTAGCTATTAGTCAATTTTGATTTTATTATTCATTTATTTATTCTTTCAAACGGATTCAATTCTCTAAACATTTCTTTTAGTTGACATCTTGAACTGCACACTTCCGTCTAGCGGCCATTTTTGACAATGTTTCATTCGCACAAGCAGAAACCAAAAGCCTCGTCACAACAGACAATTTTCGACACCGAAAATATTTTTGTTATTACGTTATTTTTGAAGGCAAAATTTTCGAAAAGATTATTACTCAAAAAATGTAGGGAGCAGTAGGGCACTTGCGGAGCTTCATTATTTGAGCTAGAATCTGATTCAGCTAGAATCTGATTCAGCAGGTAACTTTTCCGTATTATCCGTTGAAACATCTGAAAGAATCTCTCTCTGTTGGTTTACATTTGTTGTAACATTCAAGAGATCCCTCTGTTGGTTTACAACCGTTCTAATATGGTGTTATTGTATCGCAATGGATAGTCACAGCCTTCTTTCCATATGGTTGACGAACCTTATATACCACATTGGATATTTTTAACAATCTTATAAGGTCCCATCCATCGTGGACAAAAAGAACGAGATACTTGTTTCCCTCTGCTAAGACGTTTAATCCACACTAAATCTCCAATTCTGTATGGGATGAAGTGCAACCTATTTTTTTGTACTGTCTTTGTCTTTCACTTGACCTATGACTGTAGTTTTCCCTTACCTCTCGGTATATATGTTAAGAACAGATCAATGTCAAACTGTTCTCTACATAGGCTATTTGTGATGTCGTTTTGTGTCCTGTTATTCTGCACACAGAATCTGCTGCAGCTTGTAACAATGTTCAAGGCATCCCTTTGAAAATAACTCTATATGGAATGTCTCCAATCGACTCATGATACGACGTATTGTAGGCCAGTTGGACTTGTATCAGATGATTTTGCTATGTTGTATGGTTAGAATATCTATCACCTTGCTAGCATTTTTTCAATGTTCTATTGAAACATTCTACAGCACCATTTGCTTGGGGTGATATGCCGTTGACTGTATCTAGTTGTTGGGGGTGATATGCCGTTGACTTATATATTATAGATAGTATGCCGTATCCCATGTTGACTACAATATTGCTCAAAAACTCGACTTGTGAATTATGTTCCATTGTCAGAATGAACTACTTCTGGCAGTCCATATCTACCAATCCGTTCTTGAATCTTGCAACTTACTTCTTCTGTTGTCTGTTCTTGCAATGGGAACAATTCTACATACTTGGACAATGCATCTTGGATAGCTAAGATAAATAATTTATTGTGATCCCTTGTCGGTTTGAGGTAACGGTCCTTTGATGTCTATTTTGTCTCTCTCGAATGGTTTCTCCGCTATGGGATGTTCTTTCGCAGAGCTTGCGCTCTTTGATGTGGTGGCATCATTTCTCCACATGTATGACAAGATTTGGTGTAATCCATTACATCTTTATTTACAGTGCTCCACCAAAATCGATCCAATATTCGAGTCAATGTTTTCTTGACACCCTGATGCCCTGAGAAAGCATTATCATGCGCCAGCCAAAGTAATTCAGCTATCAGAGCAATAGGTGCGACAGTCTGTGATTCCCTTGAGGTGATGTTCTATGTAATATTCCATCTTTAGATATTTTAACTTCTCTGCAGTCAACATTGTAATTGTAGCTGTTCTGGTTGATCCAAACTCGATTGCTTCAGTGTATTTCCACTGACATGGCTAAGATGCTGCCGATAGCACAGGATCTTTCCTCTGGCAATCCTTGAAAGTGCTTGTCGGTCAACAATCACTCAACGTACAAACTTTGGTGAGCCTCCTTGAGGTGAAAGAGTGATGTGGGACTTGCTATATTTTCTTCCTGAGTAAACTGTTCTTCATTACCAAATCCAAGACAACTGAGGGCATTAACCACTCTAGTTTGATCTTCTTTTATGTATTCAGTAGTGAAACAGTATTCCTGTAATTCCACTATCCATCTAGCATGACGACCCCATGGATCTTTGGCAGTAGATAGATAGTGGAGTGGAAAATGATCAGTCCGCAGCAAAACTTTTGTGCCAAGCAAATGGTGTCGGAAATGATGAGTTGCCATAACAACAATTGTAAGAAATTCTCTATCATATGTAGAGTTCGTCTGTCTGTTTTAGATAAAATTCTACTAAAATATGCAATTGGTCTTATAGTCCTTCTGAACTTTCTTGCGCCAGTTCTGCATCAATCCCTACAGTTATATGTAGTCAAAACTATTGGTTTATCTGGCACAGGATGAGCCAAGATCGGTGCTGTAGGTAGTTTTTGCTTTAAAATATTACATGCATTTTGACACTGAGTTGACCACTGAAATTTCTGTTCTCCATGCAGCTAACATAGATGTCAAAGGTGCTGCAATTGTAGCATACCATGGAATAAATCGACAATAAAAACCAATGATGCCCAAGAAAACCTTTACCTAGCTCTTTTACAGTAGTAGGTGTAGGTATTCTTTCAATAGCAGCAGCCTTCCTAGCTCAGGATTAATTCCTTCCGCACTGATATGAAATCCACAGAATATTGCCTGAGTTGTAGCAAATTGTCATTTCTTAGCATTAAGTCGAAGTCGGTGTTTGTGAAGAGTTAATTGAAAAATGCTTAATTGTTTCAACCAATCCAAATGTAATTGGAATGTATCTGAGATTATACAAAGATCATCTATATAAAGGACTGCTGAATTGGTGTTAGATGTCCCAGAACTAGTGACATCATTTGACAAAACGTTGCTGGAGCCCCCTTAAACCCAAACGGCATTCAGTTAAATTCCTAAAACCTGAAGGTGTCTGGAATGCTGTCTTTTTCTTATTTCTTTCCGCGATTGGTACCTGAAATATCCAAGTGCCAAGTCCAGAATGCTAATATTTTGCTTCTGATAATGACTCGATCACATCTTGAAGGTTCCCTGTTGGTACTGTCGTGTCTTTAGTTTTAGCATTTAACTGTCTATAGTCTACGCATAAACAAAGACTTCTATGACCATGTCTAACTGAACATACAGCTAGGTGATGCATATCCGGAAGTAGATGGTTGAATAATCCCATCTCGCTGTAATTTTCTCATCTCACCTTCAACCTCAGCTTTCCATTTTGTAGGTAGATGTCGAGGGCGCCAGGCTCTATAGTTCCCCAAATTGTGGTTTCTTGCCCAGGTTCGACTATAGGACACTGCTTGGCGAATACACCCCACCAAACTTCAATAGACGCATTCCAGACCTTGTTGGTTGGAATGTTGTCATTTCTTTCCCTTTCAAGAACAACTTTCTATTAGCAACATCTATCTGGACCTCAAGAGTTGACAGAATATCAGTGCCCAAAACCCTATAGTCAATTCCTTTCACAACATAAAATGAACTGTATACCCTACGAGATCCCGACTGAAATGAGGTAACTACAGTTCCCTCGCACCTTTAACGTAGTACCATCAACCATCAACCAATATTGGTTGGTGAACAATATTCCTTCTAACTGTCAAGTGGTATCAAGCTGATGTTTGCTTCTGTATCCATAAAAAAGGAAGAGGTTGGTGGTTAATATTAGCGTTAACCATAATTAGACCGTGAAGAGCAGTGGCTAAGTTAGAGATCTGACCTCTTTGAGGCAGGAGATGTAGCAGTACAGTTTAGGGCAATATGCCCCTGTCTCAACCGTCGATGACAATCATGAAAATGAGGATAACTAGACCGGAGTTGGTTATATGATATCACCACAACTAACATATCTTGCTAAGCATTGGATCGCAAGGTTGCTGATACTTCCTACTTCTAGGTGTCCACTTCCGACCGCATCGACTGCACTGTCACTTGGGTATGTAAACTGTCGTTGCCAAGAGCGGTAGCTGTCTGAGGAGTAGATGACACATCATGTAGGTTTCCATGTCACATCCGGAAACTTGATTGACGGCTGCTGAAGCCAGTAAACTGCTTTGGTTGACTGGACTTGTATATGCCGGTGCCGGTGTTACAGTCTAATCGAAGTTGATTTACCTCCTCAGCCAATTCTTTGACATTTTCGGAATTAGTTATTTTGTCCCTTCTCAACAGAACTTGGAATTTCTTTGGTAGAGACCGAATTCCCTGCATGGCTAGAGTAATCACGATTCGCTGTTAAATTCTTGATATGCCAGCTGCACCAACCTGCTAATGACATGTGCACAAGTCGTTGGTGGTTCTTCGAATTGTCTTCACTTTCTGCCGCGCAGCTCTTGCAAGACACCTATCTATTGCCCCACTAAAGAACTCCTTTGCTGAAACTGCAATAATGTCAAAATCATGTTTTCTCCATTCTCCAAACCTCGATAATTCTCAAAAGCAGCTCCTTCCAATCATGATGCTAAGGCGGGTGCCTTCTTCTCACCTTCGAAACTCTTGAGTGCTGTTTTACGCTCCATAAAATGCACTCTAACCAACTGAGCTATCACACCACACACACACACACACACACACACACACACACACACACACACACACACACACACACACACACACACACACACACTCACTCACTCACTCACTCGCTCACACACACACCTCCTCTTCCTGTATTGCTTTCGTCTAAATGGACACTGCAACACTTGTGCTAGATCCTTCAGAAGACCTCAAGACATGGCACATTACAATTGTGATGTAATTTGATATAACAGAGGAACATGAGTCATTAGTTCACGCCATCTTTGTAGCCGGAGGCCACAAGACAGAAGGCATCATCATCATGATGGCCTACTTCCAGGTCCAAGTCCAGGTGTGTGTGTGTGTGTGTGTGTGTGTGTGTGTGTGTGTGTGTGTGTGTGTGTGTGTGTGTGTGTGTGTGTTTGTATATATATCAAAAGTTGGATTTGTTGCTGCCCAATGATTGAAATAAATCTTGGCGAGTCATTGAGCTCTGATGAGAAACAACAATTGGAGAACCTTCTAAAACGTCGTCAGGACGTGTTTGCATATCCAGGCAATGAAGGGTATTCAGTGGATGTTGCACAAATGCTTCCGGTTATTACTAACTCCTCTATAGCCTGCCGTCCTCGACGTCTACCTATAATTGTGAAGGCTAGCTAGCTGAGGTTGAAGAAGTGGTGAGATCTACTTCCGGATATACAGCACCTGGCTACATGTCCAGTTAGAACGAGTGATGCGAGTCTTGTTTATGCATAGACTATAGACAGTTAAATGCTAGAACTAAAGGCACAGCAGTACCAACAGGGAACCTTCAAGAGGTCAGCGAGTCATTATCAGGAGCAAGATATTTTAGCATTCTAGACTTGGCAAGTAGATACTTTCAGGTGCCAATTGCGGAAAGAGATAAGAGAATTCAGCGTCCTGGACACCTTCAGGTTTGTAGGAATTTAACAGAATGCCGTTTGGATTGAAGGGGGTCCCAGCAACCTTTGTCGAATGATGTCACTAGTTCTGGGACACTTAAGTCGAAGTCCGTGTTTGTGAAGAGTTGTAAATGCTTGTTCCAACTGATCCAAATGTAATTTGAATGTATCTGAGACTATACAAAGGTCATCTATAATGCTAAGAAATGCCAATTTGCTACAACTCAGGCAATATTCTGTGGATTTCATATCAGTGTGGAAGGAATGAATCTTGAATTAGGGAAGGTTAATTGCTGCTATTGAAAAAATGTGTACACCTACTACTGTAAAGGAGGTAAAGGTTTTCTTGGGCATCACTGGCTTTTATCATCGATTTATTCCACGGTATGCTACAGTTGCAGCACTTTTGACGTCTATGTTAGCTGGAGAACAGAGATGTCAGTGGTCAACTCAGTGTCAAAATGCTTTCAATATTTTGAAGCGGAAACTGTCTACAGCACCGATCTTGGCTTATCCTGTGGCGGATAAACCATTTGTTTTGGCTTGTTGGGATTAGCGCAGAACTGGCACAAGAACATTCGGAAGGACTTTAAGACCGATTGCATATTTTAGTAGAGTTTTATCTGAAACAGAGAGATGATACTCTACATATGATAGAGAAATTTCTGACAATTGTTAGTGCAATTTGTCATTTCGGACACCATTTGCGTGGCACAGAATTTTGCTGCAGGCTGTGTTAGATGGATACCGGAATTACAGGAATACTGTTTCACTAGTGAATACATAAAGGAGATCAAAACAGAGAGGTGGATGCCTTCAGTCGTCTTGGATTTGGTAATGAAGAAGAACAGTTTACTCAGGAAGAGAATATGGCAAGTCCCACATCACTCTTTTCGCCTCAAGGAGGCTCACCAAAAGTTTGTATGTTGAGCAATTGTTGGACGACAGTCACTTTCAAGGATTTCCAGAGGAGAGATCTTGTGCTATCGGCAGCATCTAGCCATGTTAGTGGAGATACACTGAAGCAATCGAGTTTGGATCAACCAGAACAGCTACAATTACAATGTTTACTGCAGAGAAGTTAACATATCTAAAGATGGAATAGTACATAGAACATCACCTCAAGGGAATCACAGATTGTCATACCTATTGCTCTGATAGCTGAATTACTTTGGCTGACGCATGATAATCCTTTCTCAGGGAATCAGGGTGTCAAGAAGACATTGACTCGGATATTGGATCGATTTTTGTGGACCACTGTAAATGAAGATGTAATAGATTACACCAAATCTTGTCATACATGTGGAGAAATGATGCCACCACATCAAAGAGCGCAAGCTCTGTTGAAAGAACACCCCATTGCGGAGAGACCATTTGAGAGAGTCGAAATAGACATTCAAGGACCATTACCTCTCATCTGTGAGAGGCTGTACCTGCTGGTACAAAGTGAAATATATTGTGTGTGTCGTTATGCCCCTCCATAATGGGCAAGTGGGGTCTTTACCCCCATCTGGGTGCCAACCAACCCGGCAGGTGAGCCCAGCTGGGTACATGTTTCCGTGCAGTCCATACGGCGATCAATGACTAGCCAATTCAATATAGATTGCAGGCATTATTATTATTATTATTATTATTATTATTTTATTATTATTATTATTATTTGTGTCGTTATGCCCCTCCATAATGGGCAAGTGGGGTCTTTACACCCATCTGGGCACCCACCAACCCGGCAGGTGAGCCCAGCGGGGTACATGTTTCCGTGTAGTCCATGCGGCGATCAATGACTAGCCAATTTGATATAGATTGCAGGCATTACGGTGACCGTGTACTCGATACAGCATGCCTAGTGGATATCAATGACCACCAGGAAAGCACTGGACGTCATCGTCAACGGACCGTTCGCCAGACCACAGAAACTCCCCAACGACTGAAACGAGTCATAGTCTCATGGATAAAGCTAGAGAAACATGAGAAAGAAAGACAGACAAGTTCACAATGTTATTTATTTATTTTATTATTATTATTATTATTATTATTATTATTATTACCTTGAACCAACAAGGGATCACAATTTATCTTAGTTATTCAGGATGCATTTCCGAGTATGTAGAATTGTTTTCATTGCAACAACAGTCAACAGAAGAAGAAAGTTGGAGGAATGGATTGGTAGATATGGACTGCCAGAAGTAATTCATTCCGACAATGGAACAAGTTTTACAAGTTGAGGTTTTGATCAATTTTGTAGTCAATATGGGATACGACATACCACTGTCTACAACGGAACTGAGTACATACTTATACTGTACATTTCAAATGTCTTGATCACAATTCTGAAAAATGACGACTACCTACCAGGTTTATACCTAATCTAAATTACTAGGAAGTTTGCATGTTTACTTCCATGACAGGGTTTCAACAAATACGTATTGTCTCGCTAGGGCTTCAAGGCGTTTCAGTAGATGGTCAGAAACTCCGTTGCATTGTGTTACTCACCAACGCGAGGTGCCACCTATGGATACCATACAACTAGTATGTATCTACGTATAGTGACTTGGGTTCAAAAGTTTCAACCACTGTATCTTTACATTACTTCTACACTCTCCTATAGAAGATTTATTTTTACGAGTTTCAGCTCATTCAGAATTTAGTACACTTTTGAGCTAGTTTAGCAACTTGATTTTGCATTTCAAACGTTAATAGTCTTTACTGCAAATGCTACGAGTAGACAACACAAGAGAGTCGCCTAGAAAAGGTACAACTGTGAAGAATAGAGAGAGATGTCACTAGTAGCGTGGGACAGCCTATGCAGTATGATGGAGCCAACTCTCTCATTACTATAATTGGAAATACAAATGCTTGCCAAATCTTGAGAAACGTTTCTGCTATATGTTGCTGAGAAAAATAACCAACATTTATTTATATATTGAGCCAAGATCATTAGTCTGGGAATCAACAAAATCATTGTCTCAACAGCATGGCCAGCACAAAGCCCAACTTTAAATTCTGTTTGTCCGTCCTACTGTATACTGTCTGTTTCCATGTCTGTCTGTCTGTCTTTCTGTCTGTCTTTCCATATACTGTATGTTCATAAATGAAGTTAGATACAATATAGCAAGCAAGACTAAGTACAGTTTGCACTGTTCAACTGCTAAAATACAACTTGCAAATTATAAGTACAGTAAAGGGGCATAAATTTTACTGTCTGTCTGTCTGTCTGTCTTTCTGTTTTTATTGACTGTTTAAATTTAGCAATGTAATGACTGTCTAAATCAACCAATATTGACTGTGCATATCACAATCAATATTGACTGTATATATCAATCAATATTGAGTGTATATATCTATCAATATTGACTGTATACATTAATTAGTATGGATTTATACGGTCAAAATTCATTCATATATACAATCAATATTGATAGATATAAAACAGTAGATTTCTGCCATGCTGATATGGATTTATGTCAATACATGTAGAAACATAGCCAGGTGTCAAATTTTACTAAATGTGTCTTACTATTGCTTTATTGCAATAACTGTTGCATAATCAATGGAGCTGAAGCTAAAGATGAGCAACACTTTGAACAACTATTCCTTATCAGGACCTCAATTGCAAGAGACGGTATATATATAGCCAATGATCTTAAGACACGACTTGAAGTCAATAGTGATTGAAATATACAGTAAAACAGACAGACAGAAATAGACAGTGCCTCTAGTTTTTTAGCACTTTGGGCGTTGTGGAGAAGGGCCACTAATTACTTTAATGCAATTGCAAGTATGTGGAGAGATGAGAACAGACGAACAAATGTTGCTGAGTTTAAGACACAATGGAGGAGATGGTTTTCAATTCACCTGCAACGTTGCAATGCAAGTGTGCTGACAAGAAAACTCATGATGATCGGTTCTGGACCTAAGACCCTTAGTAGAAACAGACTTGCACAACTTGTAGTTAATTAAGTAGCTTCTTTTAAGCTTTATCCCCATATGGGGCTAATGTATTATGTAGTAATTATTATGTAGAGGACTTTAATTAGGTTTGCTTTTAGAGTTGATGGAAATTTCATTGTAATGGAAATATATGTATTAACAGACAGACGGATGACAGACAGTCAGTGACATACGTTTACGTCCCTTACTGTACTTATAATTTGCAAGTTGTATTTAGCAGTTGGACAGTGCATGTCAACTGTACCTAGCCTTGCTTGCTATATTGTATCTAACTTCATTTATGAACATACAGTATATGGAAAGACAGACATGCAAACAGACAGCATACATTAAGACGGACAAACAGAATTTAAAGTTGGGCTTTGCTGGCCATGCTGTTGAGACAATGATTTTTTGTTGATTTCCAGACTAACTGATCTTGGCTCTATATAAAGAAATGTTGGTTATCTTTCTCAGCAACATATAGCAGAAATGTTTCTCAAGATTTGGCAAGTATTTGTGTTTCCATTGATAGTAATGAGAGAGTTGGCTCCATCATACTGCATAGGCTGTCCCACGCTACTAGTGACATCTCTTTCTATTCTTCACAGTTTTACCTTTTCCAGGCAACTCTTTTGTGTTGTCTACTCGTAGCATTTGACAGTAAAAGACTATTAACGTTTGGAATACGAAATCAAGTTGCTAAACTAGCTCAAAAGTGTACTAAATTCTGAATGAGCCGAAACTCGTAAAAAACGAATCTTTCTGTAGGAGAGTGCAGAAGTAATGTACAGATGCAGTGGTTGAAACTTTTGAACCCAGGCACTGTACGTAGATACATATTACAACAAACAAAGGGACAAAGAACAAACGAAACCAAAATTACAACTACCCACATACTTGTCAATAGGTTATTGAAATCACCCAACAGACAGATGTCATCTTTCTTGGTTTGTACATGTAAATGTCAAGAAATATTTCATTACTTCACAAGGTAACATAGCACAATTTAGTATCAAATATCTATAGTAAAACTCTGCTGTGTATTAGCACAACAACAAATCCAACTGTTGATATCTGACAAATATTTGCTGTTCAAATATGTGCGTGCACACACACAGTATCTAATTATTTGTAATTTAGTAGTATAGTAGTCATAATTATTTAGCGCACGCTAGCATACCATTTCTATCTAACACACTGCTTCATTACAATACATCAGTCTTTTTACTTGCAATTACCTTGTACACTACATTGGTGACAAGAGCGGGATTTTATAATGCAGGGTGACATGCTGCAGGTGTTTAATGGAACCGGAAATTTACTTTCCTTTTTGGATCATGTAATTAGATACTGTGTGTGTGTGTGTGTGTGTGTGTGTGTGTGTGTGTGTGTGTGTGTGTGTGTGTGTGTGTGTGTGTGTGTGTGGTGTGTGATAGCTCAGTTGGTTAGACTGCATTTTATGGAGTGTAAACCAGTGCTCAAGAGTTTTGAAGGTGAGAATAAGGCACTCGCCTTAGCATCCCGATTGGAAGGAGCTGCTTTTGAGAATGATCAACATTTGGAGAAAAAACGAAAAACTGGATTTTGACGTTATTGCAGCTTCATTAATAAAGAAGGAGTTTCTTAGTGGGGCGATACATAGGTGTCTTGCTGTGGAAGAACTGCCGTGGCAGAAAGTGGAGGCAATTTGAGGAACTACTAGTGGTTTGTGCACATGGCATTAGCAGGTTGGTGCAGCTGGCATATCCAGAATTTAACAGCGAGTCCTGATACTTTAGCCATGCAGGGACGCATTCCTAGATGGTCTTCCAAAGGAATTCCAAGTTCTGTTGAGAAGGGACAAAATAGCTAATTCCGGAAATGTCAAAGAATTGGCCGAGAAGGCAAATCAACTTCGATTAGCCGGAATTTCCTTAGCCAGACTGGCACCAGCACATACAAGTCCAGTCAGTCAAAGCAGTTTACTGGCTTCAGCAGCCGTCAGTCAAGTTTCCGGATGTGACTTGGAAACCTACATGATGTGTCATCTACTTGTCAGACAGCTACCCTTTTGGCAACAACAGTTTACATACCCAAGTGACAGTGCAGTCGATGCGATGCGTTGTCACGGTCGGAAGTGGACTCCTAGAAGCAGGAAGTATCACCAACCTTACAATCCAATGCTTAGCAAGATATGTTATATTTGTGGTGATATCATATAACCAACTCTGTCTAGTTGTCCTCACATGATTTTCATCGATGTTTGAGACCGGGCATATTGCCCTAAACTGTACTGAAGCATTTCCTGCCTCAAAGAGAGGTGGTTGGATCACTAATTTGACAGCAACCTCTTCCTTTTTTGATGAATACAAGCGCAGACATCAACTTGATACTACTTGACAGCTAGAAGGAATATTGTTCACCAACCAATAATGGCTGATGGTACTACATTAAGGTGCGAGGGAACTGTAGTTACGTCATTTCAGTTGGGATCTCGTAGTAGAGATACACTGAAGCAATCGAGTTTGGATCAACCAGAACAGCTGCAATTACAATGTTTACTGCAGGAGAAGTTAACACTATCTAAAGATGGAATATTACATAGAACATCATCTCAAGGGATTTGTAGATTGTCGTACCTATTGCTCTGATAGCTAAAGTACTTCGGCTGGCACATGATAATGCTTTTTCAGGGCATCAGGGTGTCAAGAAGACGTTGACTCAGATATTAGATCGATTTTGGTGAAGCACTAGCTGTAAATAAAGATGTAATGGATTACACCGAATCTTGTCATACATGTGGGGAAACTATGCCACTACATCAAAGAGCACGAGCTCTGTTGAAAGAACGTCACATAGCGGAGAAACCATTTGAGAAAGGCGAAATAGACATTCAGGGACCATTACCTTGAACCGACAAGGGATCAACATTTATCTTAGTTATTCAGGATGCATTTTCCAAGTATGTAGAATTGTTTCCATTGCAACCACAGACAACAGAAGAAGTAAGCTGCAAGATTCAAGAATGGATTGGTAGATATGGATTGCCAGAAGTAGTTCATTCTGACAATGGAACATATTGTACGAGTTGAGTTTTTCATCAATTTTGTAGTCAACATGGGATACGGCATACTATATATACTATATATCTTTGGTATTATTAGAGCAGCTAAGCTGCTCTACATTCAAAATACAAGCTAGTGTACTGTCCGCGTACAAGACAAAAGAAGAAACTAAAAAGACCACTATATAGCAGATAAGAGTTATAGAATAGTACAGTAGATAAACAAAGAGGCCTGAAAAGCGCTGAAATAGGGTTGAAGTGTGACATGCTCCAGAATCCAGTCTGAGTTCATCTGCTAGAAACGATATGAAGACGAAGAAGTATATACCAGAGAACAAACAGCAAATGAATGAATAAGAGGAAGAAGACCTGAAGAGCACGGGAAGACGGGTGAGTGTGTGACAAACTTTAGGTTTTGCCCAACTGCACCATTTGCCACAAGACAGAAAGAAGTCTCCACATCAATGGAAAAGAAGAAAGGTTGAACATGAACAATGCAGAAGATGAAAAATTGAAGAGCACTGAAGAATGGGTGAAAGTGCGGCAACATCCAATACTCCATACGACTGCAGTGACTAGAGGTAAAAAGAAAAGAATCCAAGAAAGAGAAATCAGAAGAAGCAAACCAGATGAGCAAAGAAAACTGAAGAGCGCTGGGTACGTGTTGAAGATGCGGCAAGCTTCAGAAACTTGACCAACTGTTCCACTCGATGACAAATGAGGCAGCAAGAAATCAGTAGAGTCGTCACAAACAGCTAAAGTCGTTGAAACAATACAAATGTAAACCGGAATATGCAGAGCACTGGAAGTAGGGTGAAGATGCGGCAAACTCCATGTTCCCATTGACCTGTATACTCCAACGGACAAATAAAATATGGACAATAGGAATATGACGAGTTGACAGTTGCCCACACAACAATAAAGCCAATGAAAAGTGTTCATTCCTGAAATAGGGTCCCATCACCAGAATAGGGACTGATGCAGACAGCCAGAGTGGCAAAAGCCACAATGACAGTCTGAAAAGATGACGACCTTCTCTTCTCTTGTTCCTTTAGCAATAGATGGCTACAATAATTTTCTAGCCATACATCCGGGATATAATATATATATATATATATATTCCTTTTTTATAATTCAATATTTTATTCTTTCAAAGCGCATCCTTACAGGACAACGTCAGTCTCTCTAGAATCAGTCTATAGAATTAAGCAACCACAAAGCTACTGCAAGTTGTTCATTGACTCAAGGTTGAAATGATGTCTTGGGTGCTATACTTTTCAATGTGCGTAAACTGTTTGGCGTCCACAGACCAAGAGACTCAACAACAAGTGGTTCAAATATGCTTCCTGTTGTGGATAAAATCGTTTGATGCCGTCAGACTTTCTCATTTTCCTCCGCTTCTGCTGCTGCTCCTATAGAGTTATTTTCAAAGAGATGCCTTGAACATTGTTACAAGCTGCAACAGATTGAGTGACAGATGCTGTGTGCAGAATAACAGGACACAAGACGACATCACCAATGGCCTATGTAGAGAACAGTTTGACATTGATCTGTTCCTAACATTATACTGAAAGGTAAGGGAACAATCATAGGTCAAGTAAAAGACAAGACAGTACAACAAATCAAAGTTGCACTTTATCCCATACAGTAGTGGAGATTTAGTGTGGATTACACGTCCTAGCAGAGGGAAACAAGTATCTCGTTCATTTTGTCCACAACGGATGAGACTTTATAAGGTTGTTAAAAATATCCGATGTGGTATATATAATAAGGTTTGCCGACCATATGGAAAGAAGGATGTGACTATCAATCACGATAGAATAACATTGGATGTACAACGTGACTCTTGGTTTAATATAGATATTAGAACGGATGTAAACCAACAGAGGGATCTTTTGGATACAACAAATGTAAACCAACTGAGAGAGATTCTTTCAGATGTTTCAACGGACTTTATGAGGATAATCCAGTAGAGTTACCTGGTCCGGTTGAATCAGATTCTAGCCCAAATAATGAAGCTCTGCAAGTACCCTACTGCTCCTAGTGTTTTTGAGTAATAATCTTTTTGGAAAGGTTGCCTTAAAAAAAATAATAGGATAACAGAAAAAATAGTATTTTGGTGTCGAAATTGTCAGTTGTCTGGGTATTTGGTTTTGCGCAGTTCAAAATGCTGACTAGAAATGTTTAGAGAATTGAATCAGTTAATAAAATCGAAAATTGACTAATAGCTAGTGTACAGGAAGACCTAAAAATTAGGATCCATAAAAAATTCTAAATTAATTTTGGAGTCTCGAAAATAATTAGTCTTGAAAACATTAGGAGCAGCAGGCTACTTAGAAGATCTCAATGCCAAAGACTTTGCCCACAATACTTGAACGATTATATTGTAGACTCGGACTTTGGCCCTTCGTCTGAGGTGTAGTGATGTAATGTAGTAGTCTAGTAGTCATAATTATTTAGGGCACGTTAGCATACCACTTTTAGCTAACACGCTGCTTCATTACAATACATGTCTTTTTACCTTCAATCACCTTGTACACTACATTATTGCCGAGCATAGCAAGGCTTCTAATCCCCGTCGCACAACAGAAAGGGGCGTGGTCCTATATGGCAGTCCATCGAACTCTTCGTGTGTGTGTGTGTGTGTGTGTGTGTGTGTGTGTGTGTGTGTGTGTGTGTGTGTGTGTGTGTGTGTGTGCGTGTGCGTGTGTGTGTTTGTGTATGTGGTGCGATAGCTCAGTTGGTTAGAGAGTCATCTTATGGAGTGTTTACATCCAGGACCTTGAAGGGTTGCAAGTTCAAGTCACAGTGATGGCGAGCTATGGCATAATTTCCTTTTGATTAAGCAAGAAACTAACACACATTTGCTTCTGTTGACTCAGGAGTATAAATGAGTACTTGGTCATTGACTGGGGTCCTAAGCGGCCATCGGCTGTGACATGACATCAGCCATTGGGGTCTTGGTGAGACTTCGGGTGCTCACGCCACAGTTTGCTTTACAAGTCGGTGCTCCTGCGAGTGCCTGGCCCAACTCCATAAATTTGCTAACGCAGGCCCAGAGTTGCCTGAGTAGTGCACAGGGCCCAACTTGACAGCTGAGGGGTGTGTCTTCTGAGAGGCAGCTCCTTACTTTTAGGATTTAGGATTTAGGTGTGTGTGTGTGTGTGTGTGTGTGTGTGTGTGTGTGTGTGTGTGTGTGTGTGTGTCGTGTGTGTGTGTGTGTGCATGTGTGCGTGGGTGCCTCTGTGTGTGCATCTGTGTGTGTGTGTGTGTGTGTGTGTGTGTGTGTGTGTGTGTGTGTGTGTGTGTGTGTGTGTCGTGTGTGTGTGTGTGTGTGCATGTGTGCGTGCGTGTGTGCCTCTGTGTGTGCATCTGTCTGTGTGTGTGTGTGTGTGTGTGTGTGTGTGTGTGTGTGTGTGTGTGTGTGTGTGTGTGTGTGTGTGTGTGTGTGTGTGTGTGTGTGTGTGTGTGTGTGTGTGTGTGTGTGTGTGTGTCTGTGTGTGTGTGTGTGTGCGTGTGTGGGTGCCTCTGTGTGTGTGCGTGTGCGAGCGTGCGTGCGTGTGATAAATGTTGTTGTATTGTGTTGCGTAGAGTAAGACAACTAATAAAAACACAACATCTGATTTTCTCATTATTAATTAATTAAGCTTCTAGCTAGTACAACAGTTGTTACTGGCAACTGTTAGCTACTGTAATTATTTTAATTGAAGCAATTAAGTCTACTTCTCTTACTGAAGCGCTATCTAGAGTTGCAATTATTTATTAGGCTCTAGTTAGAGCTCCTTTTGGAAGCAATTTTCTTAGAGGCGTTTGGCTACCAGAATCATTGTAAAACAGGTAACAAGATTGCGTAGATGGGGCCTGGATCACTACTGTAACCTGCAACATTTTCTAAATGGAAATTGAGGAACTCACTGTTCAACCTAGCATGTTTCCCTTTATTTTTGAAATTATTGGTAGTGTAGCACCTTACATTCTACAATGATCCCAATGACTAATTAGGTGAGCCCCTCTAAGTGAGGCGCCTAGTGGAATTTTCGCTAATTATTCTTGCACTCTAATGGGAGAGCCATTATTGATGATTATTATTAATTTTAGAGGCTCTATAATTAGAATACTTACATCATTTTTGGATAGGTACGCATGCGCAGTAGGCCCTATTGTGCAAATATGGAAGCGCTCAAACTGTACAAGCTGTTGCTACTGGTGTTTCAAATTGTCAACTGCTTAGTAGCCGTTGTTGTTGTATACGTCGGTGCGGCTTTACTTCAGCACGACGACACTTATGCAGTCTTTCTAGGATCTCGCAACGTGGCTGGCCCTGCGGCAGCGACCATAGTGGCAGGTGTAGTTCTCTTTTCTGTTGGTGCAACAGGCTGTATCGGCGCAATAAAAGAGAACACGCTAGCTCTAGCGATCTTCGGTATTCTCCAACTGTGCGCTTTGCTGTTGGAGTTGACAGGAGGTGCTATTGCTATTTCGTACAAGCAGGAGGCCAAACAGACTGTTCGAAGCCAATTTAACAGCCACATGAAGGACTACGACAATGCCAAAGTGAAAAAGCAAATAGACGATGTTCAGAAAGATCTACATTGCTGTGGAGCAGAAGGACCCGAGTCATGGCACAAGATCAACATGAGCGTTCCGCTATCCTGCTGTGAGCACGCCAACAGCACAACTTGCTTGACTAAAAATTACTGCGACGGCTGCGTGAACTCATTGTTCAGTTTACTGAAGAAAAACTTGCTTCCAATAGCTGGTGTCACCATCACTTTTGCTTTTGTGCAGCTATTTAGTGTATCTGTTGGAGTACTGATGTATCGGAAAAAGAGAAGAGAAGTTCGCTACCAGGAGATGGCAGAAATGGTCTGAACTTGAACAAGGACAGTGACATGGACTGGAGACTTGATGTTTACGTTGTGTTCTTATGTTTTTATGCCAGTAGTTGGTTGATGTATTTATTATAGTACAGGACTGTAAATAACAAGACATCTTTTTGTTTCTGTAAAGTAGGCAACTCACTGCATGGTCACGTGGAGAATCACGTGGATATAATGTTACGCGATGTTACATGTACACAAATGTGATTCTATTCTTACGCCCTGCGTTGTGTGGCTAACATGATCTTGATCTGTGGTCTCATCCTACTGTTGCTGACATCTGCAGCTGTGAGTCAAACTAGAGAATGAGTTGACTGCCTAGATCAATGTAGCCTACATAGACTAAGAATGTAGTGTGAGTGCCTATAGCCTATATGCAGGTACAGTCCGTGTGTAATTGCAGTGTTGCATACGCATGCATGCATCTACAGTAGCAATACGGTTGCCGCAGGAGTAAGACGTCTCTCTAGAAATATTAGCTAAGCTACAGTCTTGATTTCAGTAGGGAATGGGTGTCAGTGTAACTCTACATAAGCTAGCTATTCATGGTTAATTTGTTGCACTACACACGCAGGCAAGCAGACGTCTATACAAAGATTGCAGTATTGATTATCCGCTTAATTTACCGCAATAGTAGAATGTAGAGGTGTATAGCCACTGTGTAATCAGTGTGACAGTGTGAAGTTGTAACTAGTTGGCACAGCCTACTGTGAAGAGAAATGAGAAGACCAGCAAGATCCTGATAAGAGATTCTGGTATGTTCTATTGACAAGAGTCAAGTCATGCATTTTGCAGTGTATTGTATATTAATTTGCTGCATTGCTTTTCTGAGATCCCTATGTTGCTATACCATCTACTCTCATTGCATTTCCTGGAGAGACGGTTTCATTCAAATGTCAGTATGAGGAGAATGCTGGCTTTAGTTGGTGGTTTGGCGGTCAGCCTATTGGCAACAGGGCATTGCTACAACTCAGGAATATAACGGTATCTAGTGCTGGGCAGTATATATGTAGAGCAAAACATCCACAAACAGGAGAAAGTAAAAAGGCATATGCAACTCTTATCATACCAAGTAAGTGCATGAAAATAGTTCTCATCCAAGCATACATATATGAACTTTTGAGTACGTACTGTGTTGATGCACGTTGGTGCACTTTGCACATAGCTTTGTGTATTTTTCTGATGACTGTAGATCAGTGTTTATCTGAATGGATTTATGAAAGTTCTGATCATCCTGACTTTTACCATGCTCGATGGTGGCCTGATCATACAGTTAATCATGTGTACTTTGATTTGATGGCACGAGTCCAGCCTAGTCAATGGATCGGTGTGGGGTTTTCACAGGAAATGAGACCAAAGGTATTTATAATCCTACTAGCTATGTAGGAGTGAGGTTTGGCATCATTCATTGGATACCTATGGTATCACTTAATTGTGTTCTTGGAAACTGCTACTGCTTTAATTACAGATGCTAGTTAATGTTGGATTCAATTGTTTGAAACCTTATGAATGATAGGCACTACTTAATTATAATATATCTCATAGTTTTTATTTTTGTTTATATATAAGTGACATGTGACACATGTCTTTTTGGCATGGTACAGTACTGCAGAAGACTGTAAACAGTGGCTGGTCTGTTTAGCTGATACCTTCAATTGCATTCAACAAAATCATATAATTTTATACAGTCACACACTTCATTGCACTATTAAATTCTTTACGTCATTTTTTTACATTACTGGTATTCATGATATGACTATATTACACATGAATTAATTCACACAAATAGGGCATGTAGTTTTTTTTAAATTATGAAATTTGGTTTCTTGACAAGTAAGTTCTTTTTGGGTTAAGATTCTTGGATAATAACATTAGATGTTGCATATCCAACTTTCTTACATAGGGTTTGGGGATAGTTTGTGCCTTGAAAGTGGTACACAAAGTGGTTATAAGCAGTACGTGATCTAAACCAAATTTGACCACGTTTTGAATAGATTGTTTAATTGCTAGCTGCTCATTGCTACAGTATGTACATCTTTTATGGCAAGCAATTAATACCCTAATTCCGCGCATTTGGCTGCATGCCGGTTTGAGCCTAGGATTACCAAGGTGCTGGTATACCCCGGAGTACATCGGTATGCCGGAGAAAGAGAGGTGATTTGACTAACTTTTCTCCAGACTGTACCCATAGATCTATGCTGCATCCGTTCTTAGATATTGATTGAACTAACCTAAATAAACATGAAGACGCTTTTCTCATCTAGATGTAATATATAATTAATCCTATAATGTTTAATTTCTCGGTCTTTATCCTCCTCCTCTTCTTCATCATCTTCTGTCAGCCTCATGTATTTGTCTACTTGTTCAAACTGTTCATCTGCTAGAAGGCATCTCGTCACTGATGAGACACTCCACATTCCCTGGTGACTTTCATTTTGTTTCCACTGAGCTCGTCATACTTTCTTTCCACCAACTGATTATGTATGATTTTCTGCCACACTGCAAAGTTCCATTCTCAATAACATCTGGGTGTTCAACTTCTCTCTCTACTAGCTGGGCTTCGGGAGAAGCTGCATTAATTCTCTAGTAGGTCATGCCATGGAATCGAATTATGGTGCATGTGCAGTATGCTATAGAATTACCGTTCATGTGTAGTTGCTTTCTCGTCATTATAGGCACTCCTTCGTGCTGTACCGGCATGCCTTGGTAATACTGTATTGTTACCAGAGTCCGACAAGCAAGTTTTTGGTTATCCCCGCTTATACTGGCATGTAGCTAACTGTGCGGAAATACGGTACATAACATGTTTTGGTAGCTAATGAAGTTAGTAGACTAGTAATTAACTGGCTGTATACTTTCTCTTATTTTAACCATATGAAATTTCTAATTTGGTGTATGCGTAACAAACTAGCTCTAACAGTAGTATATTTATTTGCCTTTGTGTGAAATTTTAGGAAGACGATGATATCCTTGTTGGATGGATTGAAGGAAGTCGATTTACAATTCAAGACAGGTAACTTGTTTATGCACATAGTGTTGTAAAGTATGAGAGGTAGTAGTGATTATGAGCAACATCTTCAATAATCTTATAAGGGAAAAACGTACAAAGATGTTATAATTATGGACATGCTTTCTCATCTGTGATTGTGTTATGTTGATTGTGTTTTGTGCATGCGATCGTTTGCAATATAGTACAGTATGTACTGTTATATAAATTCCTTGTTTCATGTAGACATTTTTCATCTGAAATCTCACTGGTGTTGGACAGTGACCAGTCTGGTTTAACTATGTTGTCTGGAACTTTTCAACAGGGCATTACTCGTCTTCAATTTATGCGTCAACTCAATATACTTGATCCACAGGATGCAAGTCTTGATAGGTGTCAATTTTTTATACATGCATGGAAAGGAACAGTTGAATCAAGGAGAAATATTACAAATCCAAAACTTCTTTATGTATCAGATGCAAAGATTTGTCCTCTTGAATGTGTGAAAGGTGAGACTGATTCTCTTTATGTCTGCAATTGTAAATTATATATATGTTGTGCACAAAGTGCGGATTTGGACAATCCATGGATCGCCAATTCAAACCATGCATACCTAACCCTAATCTCAATCCTAACTCTAACTCTAACTCTAACCCTAACCCTACCCTAATCCTAACCCTGACTCTCAAATTACCTGGAAAACTAGACATCCATGGTTTGCCCCTATCATCGCTTTGCGCATGACATAATATATATATATATATATATATATATATATATATATATATATATATATATATATATATATATATATATATATATATATACACACACACACAGACTTGGACAAAATTATAGGGACACCCCGCTGTGGGTATGTAGTAACGCAATAATTAGGTCACAATTTACCAACTATCAACATTCCTAAGAACTTAATAGTTATCGAGTTGATTGTTAGGTTTCTTAAGAATACTGTAGACCCTAAATAGTTTTCTTTACGTTTCGCATTGCTGAAAACGAGAGCTAAAAGTGTATGACGTCATGACTTCGTAAGCATTGTAGGTTAGACTCTCTCTGATTTTGTTTATTGGCTTTTAAAAACCCGGTTTTAATAACGCGAAGGAAAATTGAAACCCTTCACCAGTTCATCAGTACTGAGTGTTCCTGCCTCTTGCCCTCCTGATTGTGTCCAGACGTCGCGGAACACTTTCTGCCAAGTTCCGGACACGCGCGGCTGGAATCTGCTGCCATGCCTTGTGTAAAGCATTCCAGAGCTCAGCTGCAGTTCTTGGTTGATGACAATTGGTAGCAGTTTTGATTTCACGCCACAAGTTCTCAATTGGATTTGTATCAGGCGATTTTGGCAGCCAGTCCAACAGTGTGAAGTCATGCTGGCGTAGCCAGTGTCTTGTTGACCGAGACGTGTGGATTGGCGTGTTGTCCTGCTGGAAGACAAAGTCGTCTTCTATCAGTGCCGCTGCGTCTGTAAGCATGTGCTCCTCCAGAACCTGTTGTATTAGCCGTGCTGTCCAAACGACCTTCCAGTTTCACCAGGGACCCTACACCATGCCAACACATCGATCCCCACAACATCACACTAGCCACTTGCTGGACTGTACGGGCACAACATTCAGGGAGAAATTCCTCATCTTTGGGACGCCAAATGTACAGAGCACCATCGTTTCCTATGCTGACTTTTGACTCATCTGTAAAAAGAACAGATTTCCAGTCATCCAAAGTCTACCGTGTGTGAGTGGTTGCCCATCCCAGTTGCAAACGCTGATGGTTTTCTGTTAGCAGTGGTTTTTTCTAGGTCTCCGAGCATTCACTCCTGTCTCACTGAGACGGCGACGGACTGTTCTACCTGACACCTGCTAGCCGGTTTCTTCAGCCAGCTGATACAAGAGCAGTCGTGATGGTGCTCTGCGGCTCTGCAGTGCCATTCTCTTCAGTCGATGATCTTCTCGGCTTGTTGTTGCCTTCCCACATCTAGGTCGTTTTTCGTAATTGCTGCTGCCATGGGAAAGCCGTTGCAGGCACTGATGAACTGAATTCCTGGAGCGGCGGACGAAAGCTTCAATCTGACACACAGAGTTGCCAACTGAGTGAAGGGCTTTAAGTTTTCCTCGCGTTTTCAGACTCAACTGTTTGCCTCAAGGCATCGCTATGACTCATTAAATGTCGCACAGAACAAGACTTTGCAACTGCGTGCAGCTGAACGCTCAGGCTATCTTATCGCATGAGTTTGGCTGTCTCAAGGGCAGCAGTTTTAGTGCAGCTGACATTTAGGGCAGTACAAGTTTGAGGTTTTGCTATGTAAAGCATGGACCAGAAGTGGCATGTCGGTGTTCTTTTGTCGCTGTAACTTGTTTAGTTTTGTCTTAGCAGGATTGTTTTGTAATTAGTATCAAATGGTTGTTTGAATACGTTAAAGTTTGTTTATTGCTTAAAGTGGCAAAACAATTCAAATTGTGATGACATGCGTGAAATCAATGTGCAAAACAGATGATTCACCTTTTTCCATAATGTTGCTAGGAGGATCCACAAAATTGCTTTCACTGTCTAAAACAAAGCATTCTTAGATTGCATGCCAAGAATGGGCGTCCAAGAGCGATGAACGTGTACAAAGACAAGAAAAGTAAAAATGGCCGTCTTTCTTCTTCGAAGCAAACTAGATGCGCAGTAATAGTCAGTACAGCTGTAATTATGAACTCAAGCTATGTTACATACTAACAATGGCACAATCCATAAAAAGAGATTCGAAAAACATTTTGTTTTGCTAGAAAAAATTCGGTGCCAAAGTTAGGCTACACAAAATGCCAGGTGTCCCTATAATTTTGTCCAAGTCTGTGTGTGCGTGTGTGTGTGTGTGTGTGTGTGTGTGTGTGTGTGTGTGTGTGTGTGTGCGTGCACGTGCGTGTGTGTGTGTGTGTGTGTGTGTGTGTGTGTGTGTGTGTGCGTGCACATGCGCGTGCGTGCGTGTGTGTGTGTGTGTGTGTGTGTGTGTGTGTGCGCGCACACGTGCATGCGTGCGTGCATGTGTGTGTGTGTGTGTGTGTAGGTCTCTGTCTCAAACTTAAAGACTATGCTATTTACATCAAATGCAAAGAGTTTTAATTAACTACCATAAACTGCAGCTAAACTGTATGTAATTAACTAACTAGTGAACACTACATTGTACATCCAATGCTTCACCCATAACCCCATCTTCTGACCTCCTGTTATCCTCTTCAATTTTCCTGTTATCATTCCAACATTAGCTTTCTGCACAATTACAGCTATTTGTTTCATCCAGTAACAGACAAACTCAGAATGGTTTCTCTTTCCTTCACAGTCCCTTGCTCTGGGTGCAAGAGTATTCAGGTATCTTTCTGCTTCTTGCCCCCATCTCCCAAAATGTCTCTCTCTCTCTCTCTCTCTCTCTCTCTCTCTCTCTTTGTCTGCCTGGAGGTTTTGGCATTACAGCCTTGATGCAAATCTCCACTGCTGCCTTTGTGGGATCATGGTGTAATTCTCTATGCAAAGTTCCTCAAAGATTTTCATCTAGAGCAGATCTATGTGACAATCTAATCAGCTATGCTAGTCCACCTCCTTTCGAGCATCTTTGTGAGGCAGTGGCAAGCTTTCTTGCCACTGTAGGATCGGATAGAGAGGCACTCACACCTCAGACTTTGTCTGGACTTATGGCAAATCCAGTAAGACTCCTAAATCACTTAAGCTCTGATATCGCTGAAGAGAACGCTGCAACATGTATTATACAAACTTCTTCTGTCAAGCATGCTGCAAGGATAAGGTCATGTCAGGGATGTGGAGCTGGTTCATGGCTTCAAGCTGTCCCTTCAGCACCAAAATTTGTTACTAAATATTCAGAATTTCGGTTGGCATCATTCTTGAGACTTGGCATTCCTTTACCTTTTTCTCAAATTGGTACCAAGTGTGACTGTGGCACAAGTCTTGATGAACACGGTTACCATCTATTAACCTGCATGTTTGGCAGGGGCCCAGTCTGGCAACATAGTACAATCGTCTTGACTTGGGCTAAATGTTTAGATAAATTAAACATTCCTCATCAAGTTGAGGCTAGAAACAGATATATCAACTCAGAGAACCGACCGGTTATAGCAACATACGATTCCACTGAACATTCCACAACAGACTTGGATATTTCAATGGCTCACCCACATTCATGCGGCACCCTACAATCAGCTGAGATGCGAGAACAGAGAAAGATGGCAAAATATGGTCAACAACAATCCATATCAGAGCCCACCACACCATGTATCCCATTGGTTTTTGAGCACTTTGGCTTTTGGGGCCCTATGGCTGAAGACTATTTAAGCCTAGGTACATGACAAGACCTGAGGAGCAAGGTGGCACGCTGAACATCTTCAAGCTCTGTCTGTCGGTCTGTCTGTCTGTCTGTCTGTCTGTATGTATGTATGTATGTATGTATGTATGTATGTATGTATGTATGTATGTCTGGCTGTCTGGCTGTATCTGTCTGTAAGAGCGTTTCTCGAAAACGGCAAGTCTGATCTCCACTGAACTTGGCTAACACACACTGAAGCGACAGAACTTGACAGTGAAGCTGCATGTCGTTGTCTTTTGGACTCTCCCCCTGGACATGATTTAATGCCCGTTTGAGACCTCGGACGGTACACACGGAGCATGTCGTCTTTGCTGGTGACATAAGAAAGGTCAGATATTATTTTAGTATATTTGGTTCATTAAAAATATGCAATATAGATGCCACATTAGATATGTCTGTTCTTTGCAATGGCAGCAACGTCTTCGAAGTGATGGCGTCCAATAGGAGTGTCAAAATGGCATAAATATATAATTAGGAAGTTGACTGGAAGCAATAGATAGACGAGGCATTAATTAAATAAGAGCTGAGACAGTTGTACATTGTGGTACATATGTATGTATATTTGTCCTCGCACCAATACAGGCATAGTGCCATAGGCAGTAAAGAAAAGCTACACAGAAGATAAAATACTTGTGATGGTGTTGTGTTGTGTTGTGTTATAGAAAATAGCACAGTCATGCGTTTGAAACAAAGGGTTTCACTCGTACCTCTACGTGTGACTACACCTGTTGGTGAGCTACTGACTAAAGTTGGCAGTACTGTTGTATTACCATTCAAAGTGAGTCAACAGTTCTTTCTAGATTGCTGAAGTGCATTCATGATATCTTGTAAGACTACACAAATGAACTGTTGATTAATTAAAGGACATCCTGAAGGTGCATGGCCTGTTGACTAAACATATAGAAACTTGTATGTGGAGCTGCAAGGATATAACATGCTAAAGTACACATAGGAGTTTAGGTACAGGCAGGGCTGGCAATAATGGCCATTCATTAGACATTTACAGTAGGTATTTGATCATTAGTAGCTTTTGTCTGGCTAGGGTAATTACTGCAGTTGTACGGACGTTTATCTTGGCAAGTTCTGAGGAATCTATTTAATACCTGTGTTTATAAGTACTGCCCTAGCTATGTACTTGTGCACACATCAGGCCAGGTGTACTAAATTGATAGATTCTGACAATTCTGACTAATGAGAGGTGAGCATGTGTTCTACAATATACAACTTGTCTGTTCGTTGCTTTTGCTTGCAACTGACATGGCGTCTATTTGTGCACATGCTTTTCAATTTTTGATTGTAGTTTCTTCAATTTGCAGTTGTACTGGTACTGTGTCCAATGTCAGTATTTGATGGTTACGTGCACATAGTCTCGTGGAGCCAAACCCCTTCTCATTTTGATATCTACCGGCAGGAAAAAGGTTTGGTGAAATTGCACACAAGCACTGGTGTCAGCCGCCACCAACTTTCGGGTGGAAGATAATTACATTAACGTTAACATGTAAGCAACCCCACACAAGTTGATTGGTAGTTACACAATGGATCTGGGCTGTTGTGCTTTGTGCTTGGAGTCTTTTTCAGCAAAACGCACAAACAGAAAAAGAAACAGCTCTCGCAATGCTCAAGCGATGTAGACATCTTGGCAAGTGTAAGCTAGTCAGACATTCTTTTGTTGACCAGCTGATTAGACAGAAACAGTTGGATCGAGCCTGTTTGTGATACATTGCCGAACGAAGCTTGCTCTGTTTCATAGGCTAGATCAGCAAATTTAAGGGTTGCGGGAAGAGATCGAGGCGATGGCACGTCAGGGCTTAGCAGTTGAAACAATTAATTATGCAGAGGTTAGCGCTCAGTTTCCGTGAATTCCTAGCTAATTAAGCACCCTATACCAAGAACAATGCCATACTATTGTAAAGTCTGTCCATTGATTGTTGTAAGCCTTCCAACAAGTGATTTCTCGCCCACAACAGAGGGAAGAGTGTTTCCAGTAATTATCACCTGTCAGCTTAACCTTAATCTAATTACTAGTTGGAAAGATGTGGGCGTATGCCTGGCACCAGTGCTTGTGTGCAATTTCACCAAACCTTTTCCCAACTGCAAATAAAAAAGGGGAGGGGTTTGGCTACGTGAGGCTAGGTTACACACACACAGTATACCATGTAGACCAGGCATCTGGTCACGCCACCCACATGGGGAGCTCTCGCATCAGCAACCACGCCACCCCATATACTGGTGAACAACAGTAACAACTGTCGAGTTCAACGCAATATATGTAATGTTAATAGTAAACTACAGTTCCTTCCTGCCTTTCCTCTTGCCATGCTGCCACCTTTGTCAGCCATCCACACTCTCATCTTTGCCATCCATCCATGCTCTTGACTTCAACTGCTTGCCCCGCTCCCGTTCTTGTTAGCTATCTACGCTCTCGTCTTCACCATCCATACTCCCATCTTCATCAGCCATTGGCAGCCATCCACACCCGATACCACATCATGCCACCAATCATGGCAATGTTGATCGAAATTCAATGCTTAGATCTCTGACTTATCACTGTTGTTCTATGCGCAGAATGAAATAGCAACTCAGAGGGTTACAAGTTCTCTTCAGTTGTACAGAAGACGTTTGATGTGAGTGACGCCATCAAACAGATGTCCTGGACTCATGATAAGAAATGGTCCCTTTCTGCAATACACTTTATGTGTGCCTTGCTCCTCACTGATCGTACCTAGGCATCCAATAGGTCGTTAAAGTTAGAGGAGACCGGACAAAGGCAGACAGCAGAAGAGCACTATGTACTCTGGGTGCCACATGCAATATCCAGGACACACACACACACACACACACACACACACACACACACACACACACACACACACACACACACACACACACACACACACACACACACACACACACACATACACACACACACACACACACACACACACACACACACACACACACACAAACAAACAAACACAAATACAAACACCATACCATGTGTATAGCTGCTAGTTATTCTGTCGAGGGGAGCTAAGAAGATTGCTTTTTTCTTACTTGTAGACAAACAGTAGAGGAACAGTAGTGACGTTTCAAGTCTCGAGGCCAACAAAACCGTTGATTGCAGTCATTACATACATGCTAGAAAGAGCTCCTGTCGACAGATATGCGGTGCCAACGATGACAGATGTGGCATCTAAAACCAGGTCAGGACTTGAAGCAGTGCAAATATTGTCCACTGTGGAACAAGCAGCAAGCCTGTTAGTCAAAGCTGGACATTCAGTGGAGGTGTCTAAATCAGGGCTAGCTTTGACAACACTGCTTGAGTTGGCGTCGATTGTGGCTGATTAACAGGTACACACTTGTGCACAGCTAAAATTTTTAAATTATCTCCGGCATACTGAGCATTGTCATGCACCAGGCTGTTCACGAAAAGGAAGCGGATGAGTTGCAAAGCATTTGTGGCAAGCTAGGTTCGAGCAGCTCTTAAATACCGTTGGCATTGACAGCAAGGGATGCTTGATGGATATGAAACCGCTGAGTCTGGAAGTGTAGTGCACATCTCCCGTCATGCTTTCTGATCTTGTGCTAGCCCAAACCAGTTGCCTACCTGCAATCTTTGCAGATTGTCATTCACATGATCTTTCCACCATAAGCAAGGACCATGTGCAGGTCTAGTTTGTGGTAGCCAGGCAAACAGAACTTTTTAGGAAGACGGTCCGGGGCATGCGTGTAATGTGTCTTAGTCACTGAAGACGACGCTTGCGAAGAACGTCTGAGAGAGGGCCAATGTCACCCCATTGCCGGCGAAGATCTGAGATTGTGATATGTGACAGCTGTTGATCCCAGCGAGAGACTTAGAATAGACCTCAAACAGTGGTGATGGAACGCATTTAAATAAGCGTATCTCATCCTTCTTCAGTATGGGCCAGCTCTTTGCTCCATAAAGCAGAACAGTCACAATACAAGCATTTATACAACATCTGCTTTGTTTTCACAGACAGGTTGTTATCAGTAAACACACACTGCATGGCACTAAAAGCACGTGGTGCACCAGCAAGCCGGCGGTCAACTTCAGGGCCTATCCTTGCATCTAGTGACAGCAAGCTACCCAGATAACCTAAAGCGTTTACATGCTGCACAGTCTGTCCAGAAACAACAAGTAGTTGACATTCTGCTTCCGAGAAGTTTACACCACAACCCATGACTTTTATCTTGATCAAACTTGTTGTCAGTCCAAATATGCAACAGTGTTGACTGGTTCAAGGGCCAACTATGAGGAGCAATGAGAAGGTGTTACAAGTACAGCGTCATCAGTAAACTCAAGGTCTATCACAGAAGCTGATTAGTGTTATGTTCAAGGGCGATTGAATAGGTTGCCATTCACATTGAAATGGAAACTGAACTCGCCATCAGGATATGACTTGGCCATCTCGTTGCACCACTTTTTCAAGACAAGGGAAAAATACGAATGAAATAGAACTGGTGCCATTGTGCAACCCTGACGGAGACCATTAGTTACAGGAAACCGCTCAGTATGACTACCGTCAAGATGTACTCGGACAAACATGTCCTGGTGAAACATGAAATGAGTTTAACAATAGTAGTTGAAACACCAAGCACTTTCAGACCCCTCCACAGAGCTTCCCGTGGGGCAGAATTATAGGCTTTTCTCAAGTCGATACAAATATGGACACCAGATATTCTTTTTCTAAAATTTGCCTTACCGTGAACATCTGATCAGTGCATGAGCATTCCTGCCTGAAGCAACATTGTGAATCTCCGAGTACACACTCTGCTAACTGTTGTAGTCGGTTCTTGATGACTTTCCCAACTACTTTGCCCTGAACGTCATGCAAGGCAATACCTCGCTAAGTATCACACCATGATAGATCGCCCTTCTTTGGTACTGGAACCAATTCAGCATCTCGCCAATCCTGTGGTACACAGCTTACCTTCCATACTTTGTGCACCAGCGACAGTAGGCCATCAAAGAAAGCTTGACCACCATACTTAACCATTTTAGGCAAAACGCCTGACTTCCCAGGAGCTTTGTTATTTGCAAGACTCTTGATGGCACTTGAAAGGTTGTCTGCTGTGGGTAATGTTGCAATCTCTTCACAGGCAGGTTGTGTTACCAGAGTGTTGAACACAGAGATGTCGAAGTGGCTTTTGATATTCAGGACATTTTGCAAATGCTGGAAACAATGACCACTTGGTGCCTCTACAGACTCGTATAGTTCTCCACTCTCATCTCAAATTGCTACGTCGCGAGCTAAAAGCAAATTTGCTTTGCTCTTCTTTGGGCGAATTTGTTTCCTGCCTAGGATGGAAGAAACCACTCGAGGGCTCGCCACACCACGATGAGTGGTGACCGTTGACATACGACTAGTGGCAGCATCGTTCGCTGCCCTGACTCACCGAACGGAGGTACAAGCACCATGAGGTATTATTATAAACGGCAACGGAGGTCCGGTAAGACAAGACGGCCAAGCAATTGTAGCGCTCATAGAACTCTGGTCACCACCATCACACATCACACACACACACACACACACACACACACACACACACACACACACACACACACACACACACACACACACACACACACACACACACACACACACACACACACCACACATGGACCTGGAAGCAGTTGGCCATCACTGATGATACCTGCTGTCTTGTGGCCTTTAGCTAACAAGACGGTCTAAGAGAAAACATCTCATCTCCCTCTTTTATCGAATTGCATCACATTTATGGTGTGCCATGTCTTGAGTTCTTCTGAATGTTCTGCCACAGCTATTACAGGGTAAGGCCACACCCACGCATGTATGCATACTCTCGCACATGCACACACACAGTATCTTAAAAAATGTGCAGCATATAGATATACCCTTTATATCTGCATGCTATACAAGGTTGTAAGGTATATGGACCTGTGCATATGTATGCAGAATTTTTTGGCTTGGACATGTCCTGACAAAGTTAGATAAACAGCTTGTCAAAATATGGCTACCAGTTGTGATAGGGTGATGTTCGTTTGCACTTGCAATTCTTGCTTATTGACTGCATGGATATTAGCTAACATTTAAGATAAAAGGAGACATCAGATTTGATCTGGACAATATATATTTGCAGATAGTTTGAGCATGACTAAAACAATGGAAACACTGGTGTCTAGAGCATAAGATTGCACATTGCACTTTTTCTTTGTTTCTTTGTAATAGAAGCATGTTCCTTTCTTATGAAACTATTGCATTGTGCAAAAAGCTACAAACAAGTGTAGCAATTACAGATAATGTCATTTGGGTCATTGTGATTATAGCATTAATGAAAACAGCGATTTTAGGAATGATGTAATGATTTTTATATTGTGGCATTCGAAGTTGTTGAAAAATTTCAAGCTTATATTGGTGTTCTTTTTTATCATTTACCAGCATCTTTCCACATTGACGAGTAGTGTTGTTGACTAATGAAATTAACTGGGAGTAAAGTAAATGTGTGAAGTCACATGCATTGTGACATTTATTTCTGGCTTTGCAGCTGTACAGCCAGCAATATGTCCCTTACAGATAACTTGCAAAACATAAGGATGAGAGTCTTGCTGGAAACTTGGTGGGTTACTTTCAGTTCCCTAATCTCTAAGTTAGTAGATTGCGGTAACTGATTTATTACTTGCGCTAAAAGCAAAGATTCTAGTTCTCAAATGAGTGCAGTATCATATTTTTCCAGGTGTCGTATGATGGACAGTGTCTCAACATAACATTATATAATGGCACTACTTCTGTAGCTTTCATCAGTAAAGATGAGGCCAATGTGACCAATAGGGTGTCAATTTGGTGCAATGGAACTGTTCAGATCAAGAATGTGAATTGTTACGACAGTGGATCTTATGTACTAGTTGTAATCTCTGCGGATGATGTGGCTGATGCAGCAATTGTCTTACATACTGTCAGTGGTATGATTGTTTATGCTCTAGCTAGCTGGCTTTGTTTGTATGGTGCTTATTTTAGGTGCAACACTCTTATCACGAGCCAGGACTCGGGTTAGGACAAGATCTCGAATAATTCCATCACTGAAGTTGGATGTGTTTGGATCGTTGTTATACTGGACAAAGAATGGCCAGTTTGCATTGCCAACTAATAGAATTAGGGTGAGTAAGAGCACAATTCCTTTTTAAACATTTTGTGATGAAATCTTTCCAGTTTGTGGGCAATTCTTTGAAATTTTTTCCTGCATATTACTTTGACAATGGGGTGTACAGTCTGTGTGCAAGGAATATATCTCGCAACACATGCACAGCTGTTTGTCAAGAAATTGAAGTTGTTGTTATGGGTTAGGGGTTTTCACTTTTTTTTATTTCTTCAATAAATGTTTTGAATGCTTTATTGCATATTTACAGAATTTCCTCGTGTGTTTGCATACACAGCGCACAACATTGTTGATGCTTATAAGCAACGCTATTGTAACATCACTTGTATTGTGAGTGGCGATCCCAAACCAACCATTTATTGGACAAAGAATGGCCGACCAATTGACCTTGCTAGCTGGCAGTGGACCTCAGCAACTGGTCAGTTGGCAGTTCCTTGCTTTCAAAGAACAGACACCGCTATCTATAGATGCATTGGAAGGACGGCTGGAATCGGAACAGACAGCAGAACTATTCCAATTAAAGTTGTGGAATTAGGCAAGTGTTCTATTGTTGACAGTATGTGATGGAGCTAGGAGTCAGCTAGTACTCAAATATAGGATCGACCTATACGAGTGTTACTGTTAGTACCAGTATTATTTGCACAGCGTATGCAGTGCGTGCATGTATCTCTTTTCTTCTTGTTTGAAGTTTTGTACATTTTGTTTCTATTAAAGTAACCTGTAATTTCACAACTCATTTGAGTTTGATCTGCTTCTGAAGAAGCTAGAATGCACTTTTCAAGCACAAGTTCATGAAAGGAGTTTTGTATTTAACTGTGTTGATTAAAAAGGCAGGCTACACTTATCTAGCTGTTGTGGGCATGAGCGTGATTGATCAACATGCATTTCATGTTATTGGCATTGTGACATAGTTCTGGAATGGGAATCAGAACTGCAAGAACTGCTTGGTTTCTTGTAGTCGCTGTATTAACTGCATGACACCACAAGGGCAAGGCATGCAAGGTCTGTTAGACACCTGTTAACACTTTGTGCTGGAATGATAACCGAATTCTAGCTATCATGCAGCTCAGCTATATGAATATTCATTGTGGTTTATGCACATGGTTAGCGAAGTTGCTCATTGTGATTTATACAATCTGCATCAGGATGTATGCTTTTATGCATTATTCTTGTTACAGTAGCAGTATGCATTGAAAAGTGCTCTGAAATCATGTAGGTTATGATCACAGCTTTGTAATTTATGGTTTATTGTTTATTTTATCATTACAAGGATGAATGCTTATTCTAAGTATTTTATTACATCACAGTATTAATTTTGTTCCATAGCATTCATAAAGTTGAAATTGTTCTTAGGAATGTGTTAGATGATGTAGACTTAGGTTATTTCTTTTCAAACTTAATTGTGCTGTAAATTACATTACTGTCTTGCTTGTTGATCTCACACATGAAGGTCTATAGAGTTCAAGTACAATGTACTTCAGGTAATACCTAGTTGAAGTCTGCCTCTGTATACTGTTAGAGCCTAATTTTCTTGCCTTTATAGGTAATACAGTACACTGGCAAATAAAACGTTTGAAATTAATATATTAAATTAATTAATAATCTAAATTTTATAAATTACATGTTTATTAATTTATTGGGTGTATGGTATGCAGTCTAGATCTACATTGTCTTTCAAATGTTAGCAACAAACTGATCGACACACTGAGAGGTAGTTTAATCTACATAGATGTTGCACTGAATGGTTACATTGCTTACTGTTTCTCAGTGTAGTTAGTGGATGGGTGTAGTCACGGAGCTAACTCACGGTTTTTGTCTCTAAATTATATTTTTACATTATATGGATCATATGACTGATCATATGACTGTTTTTTCTCTGTGCATGTTGTTACGTTGCTGTCACTTGTATGCAGACTTTATAATGCCAGAAATGTCATATAGTATGTTCCTCAATTCTTGAATGCAGGAGCTGATTTTAAGAGATTATATGTGGCAGCCTAACGTGGAATGTATTCGATTGACTATTTGAAAATAGATCTGGATTTGTTGCAAATCTAGTTAATAGAGTTTGATAGTATTGAACGCTTATTTACTTGAGCACACTGTAGTAAGATATTTGGTGAACAGTATTGTGTTCATTACTATAAATATCTGAAGCTATCAGTTTTAATTGAATACAGCAGCAGTTTTTAACTAAATTGTGAGAAAAGCAGTCATGTAATCTAGTACACATTTTGGCTACGTAATGGTTTGCATCACATCTGGTTGATTGATTTTGAAGGTGTCAAGCTGATGCACTGCTTCCAGCTTGTGTATTAGAAAATATGGCGTTTGTTATCTAAAGCTGCTGTGATTCTCTTCAGGTGATTTGGAAGCTCCTACCATGGCAAATCTATATCAATTCTTTCAGGCAGAAGGTGGTCAGGAATGGAAAGCGTTAAACTATCGATTTCGTGTTCGTCTAGCAATTGTCAACAATTACACTAATGCTATTGAATTGTGGTGGATTAATTATGAAGGCAAGCCTGATCAGCTGGTGACAGTTCAGCCCAACAGAGTATACTTCATGTACACGTATCGTACGCATCCCATTTTGGCTAGGGACAAGGTGAATGGCTATTGGCTGACAATGAATGGTCTTTTCCCATTTTTTCCAAACCCTGTGTGGCAAGAGTCAGTGGTAGTTTGCGATCCATACTTTGATGGTAAGGACAGTCATGTAATTTGTGTTGTGTTGTGTCAAAACCAAACATCTATATTGTGTGATTGCAACATATTCATTAATTAATAGCTCTCATATACTGTATTTGGTTAATATGTGGACACTAAGGCATTAATGTTTGTTTTGTGTTCGTGATTTTTTTGTTTGCATGGATGTGTGCCTGGGTTGGTGCTTAATTAAAGAGGAATGCATGAGAGTTTTGTACATGTTGGGTGTAAGAAGTATATGACATGTAACTTGGCTTACTTGATTTTGTTTTTCCTAAAGTGGCATATTGCCTGGAAGAGAGGACTTCTGAGTCTTCATGTCAAGATTTGTGTTCTAATATACAGTTTACTTTTGTATTTGTGTAGATAATGTCTTTTTTGGTCGGTCACAGAAAATATCATCATTTCGATCTTTAGCACTAATGCGTAAAGTCTATGTTCGTTTTATTAACTTCTCACCTCGTGTTACTCATCTTATTTGGTTGGGACTTGATGGCTCAACTCGTTTGTTTGCAACATTGAAACCACATGAGAAGAAGTCATTGTACACCTATGAGGGTCATTTGTGGGTTGCTCGTGATGCACAAACTGGTGAGAACATGTTGATCGGGGGATTGCTTGTATTCACTGCACCGGATATTGAGCACTTGGATGCTGTTATCACTGAAGCAAGTGAGACCACACACGCACACACACACACACATACACACACACACACACACACACACACACACACACACACACACACACACACACACACACACACACACACACACACACACACACACACACACACACACCACTGCACACACCTATGCATATCTGCACACATCTGTGCACACATGCACCACACAAGTAAATAAACAAACAAATGCAAATGCAAATGAGAGAACATTACACGTGAATCTGCATTTAGAAACATGTCACGTGAGACCTCAACAAAAGGTTCTTCAGCGAGAGACTTTTCTTACGTTTGGGTGCGATGGCATATACGCTGTAGATGCAGAGGAAGCTGTAATGTCTAAGTTTGTGAAAGCCAATACCACTGTTGTTGTTGGAGATGATACAAGTACTATGTGCAGGTGTGTACTTATATAATCAATAATTGCAAGTATATATAGGTACATGGCAATTCAGAGAGGTAGGCAAATCCTACAGTATAGTACTTCTGGACTGACAGACAGACAGACAGACAGAATACTCTTGCGTCCAGAGCAAGGGACTGTGAAGGGAAGAAAAACCATTCTGAGTTTGTCTGCTACTGGAGGAAACGTATAGCTGTAATTGTACAGAAAGCTAATGTTTGAGTGATACTAGGAAAATTGAAGAGGATAACAGGAGTTTGGGGAGATGCATGGGGTCATGGGTGAAGATTTGGATGTACAATGTAGCGTGCGCTGGTTATTTGATTACATACAGGTTAGATGTAGTTTATGGTAGTTAGTTAAGACTCTTTGCGTTTAATGTAAATGGCATAGGTGGTTTTAGCCTTTTAAAGTTTGAGGCAGAGACAAGGATTAGTATATATTTAGTGTTGTAATTGTGCTTAAACTGTATTGAAATAAATGAAGATAGACAGACTGACAGACAGACAGACAGACAGGCAGGCAGACTATCACGCCTTTTATCTATAAGCTTTAGTAATGTAAAGAACTATCATACTCAGTTTTGTGTACATTGGTTTGTGAAGTGTATATTGACACTATTGGGTCTCTGGAACATTTTAAATAGTTTTGGTTGTAATGGCATTTATTTATGAAATATATGAAATAGACAGACAGACAGACAGACAGACAGACAGCTCTTGGATTGATCAGGTCTATTGTCAATGAAGATGAAAGAGAAACTGGCAATGCAAATATTCTACTTTAAGTGTTTTTGGCATTGCTGCTTTTTGTAGCTTTTCAGACGTGTAATGCTGGATTTATAAGAAGGAAGTGACTGGCATGGCTAGATTTAGAAAGAGTACACACTATGTGTAGTCTTGAAAACTATTCAATTCATTTGTTTGTTAGAGAAATCATTGACGTGAACAGTCAGGGGTCACAAGATGTGTATTAATTTAAAGTAATTATAGTTTATGTGTAAGATGTAGTTTGTAATAGTTCTAATTTATCTAGTATATATAAAACTGAAAATGTGTGTGTGTGTGTGTGTGTGTGTGTGTGTGTGTGTGTGTGCGCGTGTGTGTGTGTGTGTGTGTGTGTGTGTGTGTGTGTGTGTGTGTGTGTGTGTGTGTGTGTATTCCATTCACGGCCACAATATAAATCCAGTCGCTACCAAAATTGGCACTCACACCGACACATTACGAGGAAGGTTTTCACAAACATTGGGTGGAGATCCCCTTTTGAGAGGTTGACTCTTTTCTTTGGAAAAGCTTACATTGTTTGTAAATTGTCGGGAAATAAACGACTATTTGTTGATGATTCCTTCTTTTTGCATAGTGTAACGATTAAATATTTCAATTTTTTCATAAATGTGGTCACTTTCATGTTGTGTTTAAACTCATTTATTTAGAACGATCTAGGAGCAGCACAGACTAACAATCCTGTGGCACTACACTAAAGTAAATACAGTCAGTAAAATGCTTGCAAACAACAGGACAGATAGAACTATTAATTAGAGTGCACTGAGCAATAGATCAGATAACTCTATTTAAGCTAATCTTAATTACTATGTAATCTATTTCAAACAATCCATATTTTGAAAGAATGTTCGATTACAGTTTTGACAATACAGTATTTCTAGACATGAGATGTTGGTGGTGTTTTTTGTTGGAATGTTTAATAGATGAGAGAACTGCCTGAGACCAATGATGTTGATAGATCCTTTAGAATCAACTTTAATGTTGATCTGCTTGCATACAAATCCTTGCTCTTTGATGTTATTGACCAATTTTGTTTGCGCTCACTTAATTGCAGCATCAAAGTTTAAATTGTTTCATGATATATTGTCACCTCAACAAAATAAACTTTAATGGGATCTTTCCTCCATAAAACAATATCAGGGCGTTGAAACATAGGAATAATATCAGCAGGGAAATCAGTAGAACGACCCTTATGGGAGGAAGATATTTATAGCTTTGTTGAATAATAGATGTAGAACAGCATCATGTCACGTATTATAGGTAGTATCCATTTCTCACTATAACTTCACAGTTGTTTAGTACATGGAGAATAGTTTGTCTTCTTTGACATAGCTAGAGGGCATTTGTCACAGTTTCTCTTTTTCATAGGACTAAGCTGGCATTCGATGGTAAAGTTTTGTTGGTAGCATTCATGATGAAAGACAGTTGGCGGATGGTAAATGACGAATGCACCTGGCACACATATCTGGTGCAGAACTTTTTAGTCTGCTTGTAAATCCTTGAACTTTTCGACTGTTGAGTTTATTCAAAGTTGTTGTTGATCTGCTTTGAGGTTGAATTTAGTTTTCTCTATGAGTGATCTGGACAACGATAATGGATCATTTGTAATGACTTTAGTCCAGAAAATCTTTCAGGATGAGAGTTGTGAATAGCTTTCTTCATTGCTAGATGTTAAGAACCGAGCACATTTGGCAGCTAGATTGCAATTGAATAGCTGCAGTAGATAAATGAGGCAATCCTAAACCTCCTTTGGAGATATATCCAAATATACAGTCGATCTGAACAAGCAGAATGATGTAATTTGCACTATTTCTTTAGATATAAAGTTACAACGTAGTCAAGTGTTATCTTCATCCAACTTGGGGCTAGTGGCAGCAGACAGAGAAACCACGTAAGTCTCAGATAGACACCATGATGGTACTATTTCACTTTCCTTTGGCCATTAATTGATAGGGCAAGTGTCGAATTTCTTCATAAATTCTTCAACTTTATTTTTCAAAAAGATCTTGTATTCATTAGACGTTAATTACCATTTATAGGCATTCCAAAAATTTGAAGGACTTAATTATATTGCCAAAGAAGGGAATGGTTTGCCCACATATTGAAATTAATGGGTCATGGTTGTGACATTTAGTTTGATATTACAATTTCAAGCAACTACATTTTGGCACCTTGATGACTATATAGCATTAACCTTTGACACCATTTGGACACTATATCACAAAGTTTCTGCAGGTTCTTGGACATCTTTGCCATCAAAGTCACATCATCAGCAAATAGAAGGGCATCTATCACATAAGCTGATCTATTCAGTCTGGAAGCAAGTGCTGGTGTAACTTGTTTTAGTTGAACTGCAAGGGTGTTATAATAACTGTGTTAAAAACAATTACTGAAAATGGATTACCCTGAAATACTCCTATCTTATAAGGAAGTAGTGATCGAAGTAGACCATTTCTTTGTCATATCATACCATGAGTTGCAAATCAGAGTAGAGATTTTCAACAACCATTTGAAGGTGTGTTGTGTAGCATGATGTTGTTTGAAACTTTCCTTGATTAGCCAGTGAGGTAGGAACCATATGCATATGCAAATAATCCAGCCAACAGACAGATAGAGTGTGTCGATTTCTCTTAGAAAATAAGCAGACCATAGTTTGAAATGATGTTCATGTGTGCCACTGCATGACACCATGCAGGAAGAAAAGTTGAATACAAGTATTCATTAAGTTATTCTCTAGCGGGAAATCACACCAATGATCATTTAAGATTGCAGTATAGATTTTACTAATACATGGTGTCATGCAGTGCAATATATGTCTAAAGTTAGCTGGATTTGATGAACTTTCTGCTGCACTAGATTTAGGGATGAGACGTATATAACTCCAACTTTCCACTGCTGTGGAACTGCATATGCAGGACAACCAACAATTGTTAGAAAAGTCCAAGAGAACTGGAATTAGAGATTCACATTTCGTAAGAACAATGTAGGGAACCCTATCAAGTGGACTATAGGATCGAGCAGGATGGTTCACACACACACACACACGCACACACACACACACACACACACACACACACACACACACACACACACACCACACACACACTGTTAATTACTGCCTTGTAAGTGCACAATCAATTGTTTGCATGAATTAAAGCAATGATAGGCATTACATAGGTATTTTGTTTACAAGCTGTGTATTGCTTTCCAATACGTCCATCGCGGGTTAGAGTGGAGTTATAGGTGGAGACGTACACCCTAAAATGTTTGCAAATATATGCAAAGACCCGCCTTAGAGATGGATCACGCCAATGTATAAATGACTTCAAGCTCCTTTTGTGGTTCCCTATAGGCATTTACCACTTTCCAAACTTCAAGCAATCGATGTATACACTCTACTGTAGATCCTCTGCATCTAATTACTTGTGTCCTAGTAGGCTACGTGGTAGTTAACGCAAGTAGCTAGTACTGTGCGTTATCCCTGTGTGCGAAAGAGATCCTAGAGAAATACGTGCATGATGTAAAGCTACAGAGAAATAGAGAAAAGAAACTAAACCCAAGAAAAGAGCTGTGGCACCTTGAGCTCCCTCCCCCGTCTTTTCAGCCATTCCGTAGCTCTAGCTGCACGGTGACTCTAACATCTTCAGAAATGGGGCTACCAACGAAGTCTCTAATCGATCTGTTAATTAATTGACCGTGGATAGTCTCTATATAATACCGTACGGCACTTCTATTTTAAAATTCTCTGATGGAACTGAAGAACGATTGAATTCATAGAGCATCCAAGAACCGACCACATGCACGTACTTAACGACCTCATAGAAGACTCCAACAATGAAGATGTAAATTGGAGGTTTCTCTTTCCCACCATATTAGAGCAAGCTGTATTTGATTTGTTTTTCTGAACTTCCAACTACATCCAGAGCAAAGAGATCTAGATAGCTGAAGAGAAATATTGTTCATTTGCCTAAGTTAGAACGAACTGACGAGATGTTAAGGTTTTCATTCTAAGGATGGGCCAATTGAATAGTCGCCGGAAATTACGCAGCGGAAAGGGGTCTGGGTACACGAGACTAATGATGACAGATTTAGAATATTATTTTATGGGCAATAATCAGGAACAAGCTGAGGGACGATGCAGAATATTGTCTGGCATGCAGCAGGTGTTATGGAAGAAATATCCACATCTTAGTTAACTTTTGCCTACTAAGATAGCCAGTGCAAAACAGAAGTCATAAAGGGGGAGGGGCTGGCTGCACGAGACTACCATGCAAGGAACGGGTTCATAATCTAGTGAAACTACATTTCATTTGAACAGACAGACAAACAGTCATACAGGTACCTGTAGAATATATGCGAGAAGAGGCTGTAGATTTGATTTGCTTTAGTTAACTTAATTAACATTGAAGTGTAGTGGTGGCGTTAGAGAAACAATTTTGTTTTTTTTAGAATCGGTTCAGTGGACACACAATATCAACACAAACCTACAGACTGGATGTTGAATGGTTTTGTTGAACAGACGGGCAACTGTCATCTTTGTCGATGGGGAAAGCCTACAAGAGCTTGCAATCTGTACATCTATGTTCCAGAAATGTCTACTAAACGTATATATGTTGTTGATATTGTGACAGAAGAAATTGTTCAGTCAATTCAACTGAATGTGGTTCCATATCAATGCCATTTTTTTCAAACAAAAAACAAAACGCAAATATGGATCCAAACTCTTGGTTCTCCTTCACTTTTTGTCATTGAGAATCCTTGTAATGTGAAGGCTATTAAAGCCACTGGTATTGAGGACATCTCAAACATACCAGTCGGCCATATGTCTCTTTTGTTTCACGTGGGCCTCCGGGGTAGTACCCACACTGCAATTGTTTCATCTTATAGCACTCCATTAGTAGCAGAGTTGAACCTCCACTCTTATCACTTCTCTAGCATTGAGATAAACACAAATGTTTATGGCTGCCAGACAACAGCAGGTTGGACATTTTCGTTCCTGAATGGGCATGCATTTGCAAGCTGCTTCAGAGATGTTGGACAGTGCCCCTTAATGGAGATAAACACATTGACAATGCAGATTCTTCATTCTACACCAATGAAATCATGTGCTTTCTCACATGCATCTCCAGATGGTCATTATGTGGTCTCACTTCCTCAATATAACAGCAGCTCTTCTCCTGATGTAATGGTGCATCGTCTGTCTTCTGTGTCTGGAGCAAGAGCAATACATGTTTGCACAATCCCTATCAATGCAACAGTTGGCAGACATTTTCCAAGTGATGTCGTTTATGTGGGAAAGCCTAATGGCTGGAACATCTATGTGACGTTTAAGGAGTTGAAAGTGTTAGCCAAAGTTTCACTGGATGATTGTCATAATATCACACTCGTGGATTCAGTTGGTAGAATGTTGAAGAGAAAACGAACATCATTGAATTCATTGGCAGGATGGACATACCAGCGACCCATTGCCATGATTGGACATCATGTTGGCCGATACCTTGCAACACCTGCAAAGTCTCAAAACCTTATAGCACTGATTGACACACATGATGACAGTGTTCGAACTGTTCAGAACATTGATGGACCATACCACACTATTGGTGGAGGAGGAGTCAATTAAAATTGTTTTTGGTGAGTCTGAATTCATTAAATTGCAGCATAGTATCATCATGATTTAGTAACATTCAATAGTTCTTTCAGACATGAGAAAGATAATCTATGACTTATGTTAGACACCTAACCTAGAGACTGACATAGCAGCAATGCAGCTAGCAAGTGCTTGAAATTCATAATTCTGGAAAGTTAGAACTGTTAATTGAGCAATGACACTATGCCATATTTTGGTCTTGTGAGTGTTCACTATGACCTGCATTCTTATGCACTGCATTGGAAGAAAGTAGAAATGTGTGCATGCAGACAATGATCAACTGAATAAATGAATGAAGTACACTTCATCTGTACAGAAAACAGGGGCCTAAAATATATGCTCCACAAATTTGGTACACTAAGTTGGCAATGTGAAGAATATTGAATACGTGCTTATCATCTTTATTGTGGTTAATAGATTTCTGCTGAAAATTAATTAATGGTATGGTATCCGCTGTTTGTGATTTCTATCCTGCATTAAATGCATATAATATTATATGTCATTTACAAACCCTGGATCTTGCATTATGCAACAATGTGTGGGTTGGGCTACCAGCACAATTTAGATTTACCTATGATTAGGCCAAACCAATTAAATTTCTTAAATGATTGAATTCGCCAGTCCAGTTTAAGTTGACCAATTAAAATTAAAATAAAATTTGATGCGCACATGCAATGATATGATTGGTATCAGCGTCAACTTTTTAGTGTCCATTTTTGTTATCTCACATTTTAGGCAGTACAATGAGAACTGCGCATGCTCAAAATGTCACGTGATTATTACTTTTATTTCAGTCGGTCTGGTCGTTATGTCCAAATATCCAAGCATAAAAATTTAGGTGGTCTGGCGTTAGCGCTATGATTACAAATTTACTTGTAACTATTGTAATAGGGCACTAAGTGATGTATGTGACTGCTAATTATGTGTGCCATTAGAAAAGAACCTGGTAGATTTGCCTGTCTTATGCCCCAATTTGAAGGCATTTACCAATCGCTGTATTGTCCTGCAGAAAGCAAAGATCCAGGGTTTTTGCATAAGACGAAGACAATCTTCCATATTATACTTCGCATATAACAGGTACAAGTTAATCTGAACACAACTAGATGACAGACAAACACAGCACACACACTCTCTCTCCCTCTCTCTCTCTCTCTCCTCTCGGTTACAAGACTGATCACATAAACAGCAAATATAAGCAGGGAACTAACAGCATAGAACTAAATAAGAGTCATAGTCATATTGTACGCTAAATCTATACTAAGCAAAACACTACATTAAAATGCATTGCACTACACGACACTACACTACACTACACTACACTACAGTACATTACACACTACACTACATGACTCAAAGTCACAAAATTCAAAGCACCTAATGGTGGAACTTGACCAATTGGACTCTGGATGTTGTCGGCCAATAAATGACTGAACTCTACTGTCAATGATTCAGATGTTTTCTTTTTGTAAGTAGGTGGCAAGGCGACAAGTCCATTGGCTTTTAAACTGTGCAGGTGTAATGTCAAGAGTAGGTGTTAGGAGAGAAGCTGCATGTAAAATATTTTCAGCATCTTCACCCCATTGACCAAATACTTCGATTGCATCAGGTTTAACTCTCTCTGTCTGTCTCTCCCCCCCTCTCTCTCTCTCTCTCTCTGTCACGCACACACACACACACACACACACACACACACACACACACACACACACACACACACACACACACACACACACATTTCCTTCACTGCATTCATTCAAACACTGTAGTGACCTTGGCCTGCACCGTTCCTTATTAGTGCAGGCTATATATATAAGTTGGGAGGTGAAAATTCTCTGACAGCAAAAATACTCGTGATTGTGGACCCTTGTTGAAGGAATGTTTGATGGCAATACTGACATTGACCATGTTTCTGCCTTTGATGATTTACAAGGCCGGCGTGATTTACAGCAGTGAAGTCACAACCATCAAAACTGCAATGTATACATAACTTCAATGTTGTTTGCCTTGTTTTGCATCGCCGTTTCAGCTCATTCTTGCTGTCTTTCTCTTTTCCTTCTTTTTGAAATTCACTTCTTGTGTGGTGGTCTAGATTTTATTCCTCTACACATTTCGATATCGTGCTTTTATCTTCCAAACCTGCTCAAGTTTGCAATCCCTCAATTCTCTCAGCACTAAATCGTTCCATTGCATTCTCTGGCCTCCAACTGAATGACTTCCTTGGGATGGCGCACACACCAAAGCTTCCTTGGTCGACGACACTCATATCCATGCATGAGATGTACATGACCCAATAGTTGAAGACGCCTTTGGGTCAGCGTAGCTAATGGAGATTCTAGGCAGGTGGGCGATCTTTCTGATGGAGGTGTCTCTCTTCCCATCCCATAATGACAGCAAGGATAAAGCGGAGGCATCGCATCACAAAGCTCTGTAGCCAACATACCTGAGGCTCCAGAAGTACAGCTGTTTCCCCGACCATACAGAAGAGAGGAAAGACCTGCTAAGACAAAAGAGATTCATTGTCCCTCTTCACACACACACATGCACATACACCAATGACACATTCTTAGCTAATGAAAACCCCTTACTGGTCCTCTTTCACATGCTTTACTCCAGAATCACAAAATGGTTGCTCATGTTTGAAATGGTTCAATTAGCTATACATTGACCTGCTAGGCTGTATGAAGAGTGCAGCGTCAATGTACTTTCTTCACAACAACCACCTTTTAATTAAGAAATGCTACGCGTCATCCGCTACTGTTGCTTGTTCATATTATATATATATATATATATATATATATATATATATATATATATATATATATATATATATATAGCCACGCTTTTGAGCAAGTCCTTCTCCTCTCTAAAGTACAATTTTAAATGCGTATTACAAACACACCAAAGAATCCAGTTATACCACCCAAAAAGAGACTCAATTGAGAGGCTTCAGGTAACAGATTGAGCTTAAAAATACATCTGAACACTTTACTGACACATGACTTGACATAAACAGCGGTCTATTTGATAATCAAATCACAGCAATACACCAAGTCATCTATTTCAGCTTCTTCTTTGGCCGAAGGTTATTGGAGTGACCACACTTCTTCTTTCTGCAGTTGGTTGCTCGTGGAGGAAGCCTTGCATAGCACTTTCTGCATATCATCTTGTCGCAGTTGTACTTTTGAGCAAGTACTCGGAGACTTGGCTCAATCACACCACCACGCAGACGCAATACCAAGTGAAGAGTAGACTCCTTCTGAATGTTGTAGTCACTCAAAGTTCTTCCATCTTCAAGTTGCTTGCCAGCAAAGATAAGACGTTGCTGATCAGGAGGAATGCCTGTATGCAATGAACAACACAGGAGACATTGATATCAAAACAGAAGTAAGTCCTCAAATGAGACCCCAGTTATAATATCGCCTAATAGTCCTTGGGGTGATAGTAAAAGATAGACTCTTACAAACAAACAACGAGAGCACACCTTCTTTATCTTGTATCTTCGCTTTTACGTTTTCGATTGTATCACTGGCTTCTACCTCTAAAGTGATCGTCTTTCCTGTTAAAGTCTTCACAAAGATCTGCATCGTCTGTTCTTGTATCAAACACGTCAGCACGCTAGGTATATAATATGCAAGACACCAGCACGAGGCCGATCTGCGATACTACGCATGCGTTAGTGGACTGGTCAACATATCCCGTAGGTGCAAGAAACATGCAGCCAGTATGCTCTTCCGTCGCACTCAGCGTTCGTCACCTGACTCTGACATGCTTTTTGAAACTGCAACAGATCACTGTCAGATGCCCATGGACTGGACTGCATTACCTCGTCACGTTCTCACTGCCATCCTTCAATTTTGCCCACATGAAGATCGCTGGAGAGCTCGACTCGTTTGCTGGAGCTGGTATCTTGCCGTTTATGATCGTCAGCTATGGAAAATGACGTCTTTCCAGCTTACGACGAGCGACAGCTTTGACTGCAGCTCTCGGCTATTGCGTCGCATGTCAAATTTCATTCAGGGTGTTCACATTGGCAGCGAACGCGGCCAAAGAGAGAACTTTCAAAAGGTGTTAGGTCTAATCAGATGGTCTGTGCTACAAACTCTCTGTCTGGACAAATGTAGTTACGCCGTCTTTACAGGGACGACGCTTGGCATCTTGAAATATCATATCTCAGAAGCGAGACAACTTCGTTGGGTCAACTTGGGCGGTCTTCCTGTGCATGATGACGTCATGGAGGTGCTGGGCCAAGTTGGAATGGTTTCTCTGGAGGAAGTGAATCTAATTCGTTGTTTCAGTGTCACATCTACTGGATTGTTGCATCTCGTTTCGATGTGTCAGCGACTTCGAGTGTTGAAAGTCAATTACAGTCATCTTTCTGATGATCTTCTTTGTGTTTTGGCATTGAAAAAGTTCCAGTCTCTAGAGAGATTGGATGTTGTAGCATCATGTGGAGAAAATGGCATCAGTCTGTCAAGTGGCTCGTGGCAAAGTCTTGTAAAGCGTTATCCAAGTCTGAAAGTCAAATTTGTGCTGAACAACTTAGAAGATGATTTGTTTTCTACTGTTTGCCAAAATCTGTTTTCTCCTATGAGTCCTGCTACTGTCGTTCATTTCAAAGGAAAAGTCAACAAAGCATGCATTCAACTGGTGGCAAGAAACTGTTTGTATTTGAAGTCTTTCATTATGCATGCTAATCCAAAGGTTGCTAGTACTGAAGACGTTGGTCCTGAGTTGGTGAACCTTCTGAGAAGTCATCGTGGCTCACTTCTTCATTTTGAGTGCACCGGTGTATCGGTCTCATACAACTCTCTTGCAGAGATGGGGCAAATTGGCAAAGACAGTGAACTGCAGTGTCTAGTAATTGGTACACACCGTCTGCTTATACCAGTTGTTGGTTATGACTCGAAGGTGTCTGCTGAGGCTAGGAAGATTGTTAACAGACACTGCGCATTTGGTAATGCTTTATATGTTTATCACACGCAAGAGTAACAATTCAGGTAGTATTTACTATAACCTATCTTCTCATAATGATATTGACGTAAAGATGATAATCTTTGAATTATTTGCATTTTACATTGAAGTAGTGACACTAGTTTATTCAGTTTCAGAAGTATATACAGCTTTCCGTATATCTAATTCTAATTCTTACACTGTGTGCTTCTGAGAGTTTTTCCACACAACGGCATGACATCACATTATACACAAGATACAAAATACAAAACAGAAATAATGTATTTGGTAGCTATGGCCACAGAAACCAGCAAAAAGTGAACAAACAAATGTGTATGGCTCAAACTGTACCAGATTGAGAGTGCATTACAGGCACCAGGTGCAGAATGAGTTACAGCAGCCTACTTTGCGTTGCCATATTATCTTTCGTAATACATATACCTTCGCCCACTCTGGTAATGCAAACATAAATGATGGTACTGTACACTTGTAGTCTAGAGTGACTATGGTGAGTGGTCCTTTCTCCACTATAAACATGCAATGTGTTCAGTTAGATGCTGACGGTATTTACTTACTATGCTCGTATGATCATCTTCCAAGATTCTAAATAGGAATTTTAGCTAGTGTCATGCATGAGAGGTTATCATGACCCGGATGCTCGATTTGTAAACCATTGACTTGTGGATACTGTAGCTCTAGACGACTGAGAATGACGCTCTACCATTTCGGGAACTGTCTTGCACTTGCTTGCGGGCCGTATATTATTACATACAAGTACTCTATGTTGTAAGAATGTGCATCTTGGCCTTGTCCTACTAGAGGGTAATTGCAGCTCGAGATCGTTAATCTCTTTACATTTCTTATTTATAGATCGGAATACAGTGCATTTTGGAAGTGTGTAAAAGTCGGTGGAGCGTACATTGTTACACAGTTTTGCAAGGTGACGGTGGCATGTCTATTGGGCGTTCACGGTGCTAACTCATATTTCTACGTGTTCCGAATCGTGTAGATGTTGCTGCTTGCAACTTTCTTTCCGGTTGACTCATCTGGGGAAAGATTTGATCCATCAACGGTTAGGGAAGAACGATTTTGATTATATTTGTGGTTTGTAGTTTGATGTGCACGTACGTGTACTGAAGAAGCACACACACACGTGCGCGCGCGCGCGCGCACACACACACACACACACACACACACACACACACACACACACACACACACACACACACACACACACACACCAGTGGAGTGAGTAGTCCACACGACCAAACTCATTTATGGCTTTGCTTGTGTCTCCAAAGACCAATTCATGCTGTGCAGGAGCGTCCACAAACATCGCATGTGAAGTTGCCACTCTTAGAGATCGTCTTTCGTTTCTGCCTTTTTTGTTGGAGTGTTTTCAAACGCTGGTCTTCAAAATGATCTAGAGATTTTTGCAATAAGATCTCCACAGAGATCGGTCTAACGCATAGCTTTCCCAGTTGGATATATCAATATTACAAGATTTCAAATTGGATTTCAATGTGTCTTTAAAGCGCAATTTCTGACCACCTGCTGTTCTAGAACCTTCCTTCAGCTGACCATAAAACACTGTCCTTAGGATTCTATCATCCTTCATTCGAACAAGATGGCCACACCATCAAAGTTAAGCTTGTAGTAGTAGAGCCTCATTTCCAAGGAACTCAAGTTTACGTATAATGCTGGATTTTATTGCAAAACTAACACCTGCTTGTTGAGGTTCACCAATGAGGACACCTGATGAAAAGAAAGTGTAGCTAGCACCAACTCCTTCAAAACTTTGTTGACCAGAAAGATGGGTCTCACTCAGTGCTGCAATATCAATATTACACTGTTTTAGTTCTGTAGCGATAACTGCAGATCGACGCTCAAGATTGACATTATTTTTGTTATCTCGTAATGTTCTTACATTCCATGTTGCAATCGTCAACTTCAATCGTTAATTTTTTCTTTTCTTTTGACCGCAAAATTGAATGCCTGCTGACTGCGGTAAGCCAGCAAGGTTTGTATGGAGTAAGCTTTCTTTAGGGATCCTTCTCTTCTCTTATGGGAGAGAGCAGTGTTATCCCTGAATAGGGCTGCTTTGACGCTCAGGTAGGACACGAACTGTGCTGTTACTCCAATTCAACAACAGAACGGTCATCACACCTGAGCCGCCATCGCGCGGGGTCGTAGCTAAAGGCTTCCATTGCCATTCTATAACTGCCCCCGTCACCACTTGCCCATCACTGTTGGACTTGAAGAAAAGAATAGATAAAGGCACAGACAAAACAATTCACCATAATAGAACCTGCACAATAGAATGGATTATAGTAAAATGAGCGTGTGCAGAACTGATTCCACTCCCTCCTCCAGTGCGTGCTATATGTTGACAGGTGTACGACTACAATATGCCAAACAACATGTATGGACGCAGTAAGCTGACCAGAAAACTAAAACCTCAAATTAGTAAACTGCTCTTTAGAACCAAAGTGACCACGACTGCTTACAGATACTGTGCTGAATTGCTATGAACCGAATCAGACTTGGTAGCAACAGCCTATTTATGGCGGCTGCACTCGCCATGCCCAGTGTCGTCATAGAGAATCTGTGACATTTTATAGAGATAACACTGCCACCTGTTATCCCATCAGTCTCTGATAACACTGCCACCAGATTGACCGTGACTGCTTATTCGTCAGGTAAGGCCTTCTTATTTCACAGCTAACCCTTATATCTAAGGGTTGTTCCACAATCCGCAACCTGTGGACGCGCTCGGTAGCAGATGGTGCTGCTCCTGGGATTAAACCCCATACTCCACACACACACACACACACACACACACACACACACACACACACACACACACACACACACATACACACACACGCACATACGCATGCACGCGCGTGCACACACACACACACACAGACATGCACACACACACACACACACACACACACACACACACACACACACACACACACACACACACACACACACACACATGCACGCACCACACACACACTCGCACACATGCATGCACCCACAGAGTTGTACTGTTTACTATGTATATAAAACTACTAAAAGTAAATGTTTGTGTAATATTGTGTTAGGCAAGCAACTGTGTTCATACTTTACTTGCACAGCAACAGTTTCTGTGAGCACTAATGCAGGAACTCTGATATCAGTCGGCTCTTCTTTAGCTTTTCCTTTACCATTCCTTTTGTTGAGTTTCACTCTCCTCTGCGCCTCAGTTTACTTAATCACATATAGCAGTTAAATTGGGAGTCAGCTCACTTTTCTTGGCAAGACATTTCAATAGAGTCAAGCTTTCAAGATGGAACCTGTGATTCAGTTTGTAGTGCATGTGTTGCCTAGTTGAAGTTGCATTTGTCTAGCGTCGACGTTATGTCAGTTCGTCTTCTCGTTCAGCAGTAAATCCATAATCAGGACAATATAGCTGACGTTATATAAAGGAAAGTACTCCATGAATGCAGCCATTTGAATGTTTGTTCCCTGTATGCTTGCAAACTGCAGCTTTTTTCACTCCTTTAGCGCGCGACCTTGGCTACTTTTAAAGAGTGACTGGTGTCCTTCCTGGTGGCTGGTGCTCTGTACTTTGCTTTGTGCTGGTGTTTGTCTGTAGATTGTGTCATCACCAAGAATTAGTTCCTATACAAGCCACTGCACTTCTGCACTCCTCCTGTGGCATGTGGTCTTTTCTCACTTTGGAATAGCAACTGCTCTCGTTCGAGGTGTTCTGTGCCCCGTATCTTTGTGCCGCTGGCATTTATCTGTAGTTCGTGATGTTACTCGAATTTCTTTAGCATTGGATCTCTAAACTGCTCCATACCTTGGACTGTATGCACAGAGTTTGTCGTTTGCTAATAGTGATATTAATAATAGCAACATTGTTTTGACTATATCCGGGTCTTAATAAGAAGTACGGCTACGCTTTCGTTTGCTCGTTTATGCACATTGAATAGCTGCCACATTCAACACATCGAAAGTTTGTGTTGTTTCTGCCAAATAACCAAATTGCATGATGCCCGAAGTGTATGTATACGTGGGGGTTTGTGTTAATTAACTTAATTAATTTGCCCGGGCGAAGAACGGGGTAATCAGGTAGTATAAATATATCATGACCTTCAACTGATATGACAAGAAAGACACTTGCTTCACTTGCTAATTACTCTGTCTTGTGTTTATTGATCTGTGGAGAGGGTTGTCTTCTGTTTTTTCTTTGCCTATCTGCCTGTCTGTCTATCTGTCTGTCTGTCACGTTTTATTATTTTGGAAATTGGAACTGCTACCCTTTTGCTATCTAGTGACTTCCAATGGTTTCGTACATTTGTGGTCTGTTGGTCTGTTTATCTGTATTTTTGTTTCTTGTTTGTCCATGTGCTTGTCAAATATTCTTATAAATTGAACTATACAACAAATGCTAATACAGGTTAATCTAGGATAATATCATAATGTGATAAATGTTACAGCAAATACTAAGTCTTACACATTGCATAGCAACTAGAATTAACACATGAAAAAGGCTCTATATGGAGCCAACAACCAACAATTCATCTGACAAACTGAAACTGAACAAAGTCTAGTGTTTGGCTGGTTACTTTGTCTGTCTGTTTGTCCATCTTTGTGTGTTTATCAGGATATAATTGTCTGTCTAAATGAACAGTACTTTACTCTTAATGGATCAATGCAATAGGATTGTGAGAATATCATCTTATTACAAATGTGAGCAACTGGTTAAAGTTGCTACAGTACTTGTACAATGACTAATGAGAGTAACACTTCAAATTTAGGCTTTGTCTCTGCCAAGGTTTCTAACTGACTTTTTATTCATTTGTCTACTGGTTAAGGTTGTTATAACTCCTTTGGCTATTATGTTGTTGTTAGCCAAGGTGCTAATGTTCTAAGGATATCTCATATTTACAGTCTGTAGAGCTATTATGGAGTGGTTCCTGTATATGACACTAATTCAGTTTGATTTTAGCAATGGGTTTCTACTGTATTTGTAAAGTTGTAGCTAGAATATACACTTCTCTGCTTGATAATTGCTAATTCCATGCAACATGGTTTGGGCTTGAACATGATCTTTGTTTGTCAATGTGTCTTTTTTTACAACAGGAGCTGATGAAGGCAACGATGGACATTGGAGATGTGATTGGCATTTATTTTGTATTGAGTAAAATATCAGGGAAAGGAGAAATGAAGATTTTAGTTACGGGATTAGGTTAGGTTTAGTTTTTCTTGTGTGTTTGTGTATTTGTTTGTTTTGTCTAGAAATATGTGACATTATTAATTAACAGGCTGGTCTGCTGCTGAACTGGCAACTACAAGGTTAATCCCGCTGTGGGTGGGAGCAAGAGGAACAGAATTTAACTGGAATTACATGTTGATGAGTTTTGATGCCAACATCTGTCTTGTTAGATTGCAAACCTGCTTAGTAGTGACCAATATTTGATGGAATGTTGTGATTCAGGTGCACTATTTGACTGTAGCAGCTCTTCTTTGGGTTCTGACTCGACCCGACTTGAACAAGGCCTTTAGACCGGCAGTAGTTGGTCTGTTACTAATAACTTGTTATAAACCAGTTATTTTAAGGTTTGTTACACAGTGAATTGGTTTGGTTGGTTGCATTGCCTGTGGATGCTTGTATTGGTGTTTTGCAGGCTATTGTCTTTATCTGTTCTGCTTACATCGTTGATGAGCCTCTTTGTACAGACAGTAGTGGTGTGTGGGTTAGGGGCTGCTGCTTTGTGTTTACTTAGAATGGTGTCTTATGGTCAGTAATGGCTAGTACAATTATTTCAAATAAAACAGTAAGAACTGAAGAAGCACTAACATGCTAAGGCCCAGGCTAGCTATTTTTGCTGAGAGCGGTGTGGCCACGTCAGCGAAAATAATGCAGTAGAGTACCTATAACCGGTTATTTCTGCGATCATGATATTTCTACGAATTCTGCGAAGACATTACCGAGCGCACAAATAGAATTCGCAGATAGCTTATCCTCGGAGTCCTAGGGAGTCATGGTGGAGATACATGTATGGGTGACAGTGCAACAGTAACTATTTCCGCAAAAATTTAATTTGCAGTATTAGTAACACAGACTTTTGTTTCGATTCTCAAATCGCAGTACTTTAAGACCGCAGAATTAATTTATAGTTTGGCATCTATATTTGCACTCCAACAACTAGCTGCCTGGGGGCTAGCCTAGAGATCTAGTCCGCATGCAGCTGGCCTATTGCTTTTTCAGTCTTTCGCTCTTGGCGAAAAAACACGTACGGCAGTTTTTTCTAGATGAACAAAACGTTAACGTTTTTGTTTTTCATTGCTTCCTTGGAAGCATGCATTGCAATATTTTCTTACTAAACTGAATTTTAGCACACGCGCATGCGTAGAATCGTGATCCAGTCGCTTTAGAAATTAATTAGTTAATTTGATCTTTGCATTTAATGATTACATGTAGTGTTAGAAGATAGACAGTGTTTTTGTCATCACATGATAGCCATTACTCAGACCGTTATTCATGATATTCATGCATGTTCAAACTTTGATTTTTAGAATGTTCAATCTCTGCTTGAAGCTTTTTCCACCTCAAGCATAATTTACGGGTGATGAAACTAACGGTCGCAAACCATCAAATTATTAGAGGCAACAAACATGCCATTCAAAAGTTTGATGACGTTATACGCTTGCTCTCTTTTGTCGACGTTGAAATCAACAGCTAACAATGTCGATGCAAGACCTCCTCGGTAGCGATTTGGACAGCAGTGATTCAGAGAAATCTGGCGATGTAAGATTTGTATTTGGCAATTCTCTCTCTACTCATTGCACGTAGAAACCGTTTTACACTTGTAGCCTTGTGTAGCTATGCATGCAAGCCAACTGGCAGTCAGATTTATTTTTGTATTGTTGTTAGCAAGCCGCCGCTTCTTCGGCGAACAGTGAAGGCCAGAAAATGAAACCTAGTTCATCGTAGGCGAAGTCCATTGGAAATGGTTGTGTCTAGGCATTAGGCTGTTATTTGTTCTTTTGTGGTGTAGTGATAGCTCCAGTGAAGATGAAGAGGGCGAAGTTCATTCTGATGAGGTGAAAGAGTACTGTCTTGTGCATAAATGTGTCTCTAACCTTAAATAGTCAGTACTAAGTTAATGAATTAAATTTTGTCAGCAAAATGTTGACGTAGCTCTGCATGCACATCCTTAGCTATAGACTGGGTGCCATTGAAGACTTTCCTGGATAAAAATGTGCAGGCTAATTACGTGGTGTCTACTCCATTAATGGTCATACTGTTTTGACTATTTCGTTTATGGTCAATCTCATTATTAATTAACAATAAGAAGAAAAGCAACAACTGGTGCCAATTTTCTCCAAAACCTCATTCTCTTTTTTTTGTCAGCTATGGACATAACAGACTAATAAACACATGAGCACTAGCACGCTAGTTAGCTTGAGACATGAGTTGTCGTATCAGTACACAGTTGTGTTTATCTTGAAAGCTCACCATCCCCTTCTCCGCACAGGCAAATTACCTATTAATAGTACTAATTATTAGTTAATTTCTATTATTATTAGTTGTTAGTTAATTAATTTATTGTTGTATGCATTCATCTATATCTATAAAAGAAAGTAGGCCCATGGGTGCAGCCATTTTGAATTATTGTTTTGTAATTGCTCACAAACTGCTATTCCTTTCCGCTCTTCCTTTAGCATAATACCTTCTCTACTTTCGTAAAGCAGCTGGTGCTCTTTGCGGTGGCCAGTACCCTGTACTTTTCTTTGTGTTGGTGTTTTTTGAAAACCGTGACGTCACAAAAAGTTTGTTCCCTATGCGCTCACAAACCGCTTGCACTTCCTCGCTTCTCCTTTAGCATGCGGCCTTTTCTCAGTTTGGAATAGCAACTGGTGACGTTTTCGGTAGTCTGTGTGTTATACCTAGGCGTTGCTGGCGTTCATCTGTACTTCTTGATGTCATCCTATGCCTACTCATTGTTGCGTCACCTATTGTGACGTCACAAACGCTCTGCTGTTTTGGCTAAAGTGCGACAAAAAGTTGTCATTACAGCAAACCCATCTGTACACTCAAAATGTCTCCCAAAAAGCACTTTTTATCTGCTATTTTGTCAAAGGCAAAGTGACGAAAGTTATCACTGCAACAGGAAAAAGATAACGAAGCTACTCGCCGGCTTGACTCACAGCGCCAGCGCAGTGCTCATGGATGGATCGCAAAAGATACTACTAAAACTTCTTCTCCAGTCAACGAAAGAGCTAACAATGAGCACTGCTGTCTTTCTCAACATGCGCTTAGCACACGCGTCAATAATCACGTACTTCTAAAATATTTTTATACTTTCTAACCAAGTTGTCTCCTTTTTGGAACTGTGTCTATGTAGGCAATGCATACCGTCATCAATGCTTATGGAAAATCATAGTTGTAGCAATACCACAAACGGTCCTTTGGCGTACAGGTTCTCCTCTATCTTGCATGTCGCCGTCATTTACTAAACGTTTCTATTAGATATCTTACACTAAAGCCTACTCCTAACAACATTGGCAAAATGAACATCAAGTGCAAACATTGCGAAGCACTGACATGGAAGAAGGAACCACCAGGCATCTGCTGCAGTAGTGGAAAAGTTTTGTTACCCGCCATACCCAAACCGCTTACGCCATCGGTCGAGCTCCTTTTGGAACAATCGATTGATGCACAACATTTCCTCTCAAACACGTGAGCGTATAACTTGGCTTTTCAGATGACGTTCTTTGGATGCGATGAAATTAAAGCTCGCACGGGTTGGAATCTCTGTTTCAAAGTTCAGGGACAAATCTATCATTCTATCGGAAGTCTTGCTCCTTCAGAAAATTCTACTGCTAAATTTGCTCAAATTTACTTTGTCGGTGATGTCATGGCCAACGTGATCCACGGATCATGCGGACCCCTCAACAAAAATTCATCTTGCATGGTTGACAACTACTGCTCGAAGCAATTTCCAAAGAATTTCTGCCGTGAAACTCAATGCTCTAATGACGGATATCCACTTTATTGTTGTCCATGGGTGTCTCCACTTAGATAATCGAATTTTATTATGGCCCAAGAGTCTAGACGCTGGAATTGTGTTAATTAACTTAATTGATTGGCCCAGGCAAAGAACGGGCTACATGGCTTGTGAAGTATGTATCTCACCCTGTTCTAATTTATTATGAGATGTATCTCAGAAGAATTTCATGAAGAATTTCGTTCAGAGATATTTCCCGTTCAATGATATCCTGTTCTGAGATTATTGATTGTTAGTTAATATCCAGTTGAAGACAAACAAAATTTCATTGATTGGATTATTGATTGTTAGCTAATTATCCCGTTGAAGCCATTTCAACAGTCCCATCTGACGCCGTGTTACTTCGAAGACGTTGCTGACGTTGTGGGGAACGGGTGTATTGAACCTGGCATCTATTTGACACGAACCCCATTCGGAAATATATATCCGAGCAGTGTACTGTAGTAACTTGAAAGTCACGTGCAGTTACGTACTCACCTGGATAATCTGTTCCCTGTATATATGCCAAGTCACGACTCGTTTAACTTTTGCCGTTTTGACAGTCTTGTTGAACGTTGTCACTTCAAAGACACTGCTGCCATTGCGACCGAGTATCCCATTTTGAAAAATCCCACTTATCTGGACCAAGTTCATGTCTCATCTGACTCTCACCATTTCGACCGTTCCGTTGGACGTTGTCACTTCGAAGATGTTGCTGGCGTTGCATAAAACAGATGTATCGAACGTGGCAGGAATTCGATTCGCCTACACGGCCAAACATACGGTGGTGTTTTTTCAAGACCCGGATACAAGCAAAAGTATCTTGCCTCTTTCGACGTTGCCTGCAATAAACGACACGCTCCGTGCGTACTGTCCGATGTCAGGAACGGGCAGTTTTAGTTTGGTGGAGATCTGATGAACTGTTACAGAGATATTTACGTGCGAGCGGAGGTGGGTTTCATCTGCAGGAATTAGGGATTTGGCGTGCATGAGCCAAATTCGCCGGTGATCAGACTCACTGTCCTGGAGATCCTCTCCTACATACGAATCCGCACACACACACACACACACACACACACACACACACACACACACACACACACACACACACACACACACACACACACACACACACACACACACACACACACACACACACACACACACACACACACACACACACACATGCACACACACACACACACACACACGCACAGCGCTCCTTTATATCTCTAATGAATCTAGTAATTGACTTCATGTGGTGCGGAGTCTGTACCCGGTACGTTACATGGTGTCAGGAACAAGAGATCTAGCGACCAGTAGTCTTACGAGATCGTAAACTTAGATGGCAGCAAACTTCACACGTGACCATCCAGCGATGAAGTGTAACATCACTGATCCATACCTCGAGATTAAGATGTTCAGAAGCACGTGGGGTCTGTCCTTGCAGGCCCACTCTGTAAAACCGAAAAAAGAACTGGCAGGCTAGGCATGTGGATCAGCCAAGATGGATGTGAGATCTATAAACCTTCACCCAGGGAGACGGGGAAGGGATGTTCCTGCCACTGTCCTCCAGAAGTTCGAACATTATGTCAACCCACAGAAAAACAAGCGAATGGCGTGCTTTGCTTTCGCCAGCGGAACCAATTGGAAGGTGAGACATTTGACACCTTTGTGAAAGAATTGTGTCTGTTAGCAATGGACTGTCAGTTTGCTGACATGGACAACATCCTTATTGATAGATTCATCATCGGAATGGCTCAAACAAGAGTACAAGAGCGCCTGCTGAATGAGGGGAAAGCATCAATAGAGCACCTCACACAACAATTCAAACCTTCACAACAGATCAGTGAAATGTGAGGCGAAGACAACAAAGTGAGCAGTATCACCACACCAAAACCCAGCAAACTCAAACACAAAGCCCTCGGAAACACCAGCTTTAGAAGGAAGGGACATAGTCCTGCTGCACTTGGCAAGAACAAGGGACGATGCACTGCTGTGCTAGGACCAAGGGTAAATGTCCTGCTATTGGCTTGCAATGCACGTTCTGTGACAAGAAAAACCACTGGCATGCAGTGTGCACGAAGAGAATAGCTGCTGAAGTCAGTGCCTTACAATCAACCTCAATGACTGGTGACACCTCTGAGAGTGAGAGTGACAGAACACTTGAGGATGATATCCACCATTCAGCAGAGAGAGCGTGCTTACCATTAACACTGTATCAACTCCAGGTAGCTCCCACACTGACAAGTGGCAAGCAACTCTTCAAGTGGGAAGCAGTAAGATACCTTTTTGGATACACACGGGAGCCAGATGCAACATGATGGTGAAGGATACTCAGGAGAAACTTCCCAACCCTGGAGCATTCAGGAAGTCAAGTAAAGAACTCTACTCGTGAGCAATCACAAACTCCTCCCTATAGGAGTGTCCTGACTCAAAATCTAAAATAGTGGGGTCATCACCAAAGCAGATTTTGAGATTTTGGCATTGAAGCATTGTCGGGAGATTCAGCAGAAGAGCTGGGCTTGATTGGAAGGATACATGAAGTGTCAGAACGAAACCATGAAAGCCTTCCAGCAGGCTTGAGAACTTCCCGGATATTGCCAATACTATGGGAACACTACCATGAACATATGCAGTTAAAATAGATCCCACTGCTAGAGGAACTGTTCATCTTGCGAGAAGACAACCAGCAGTTTTAAGAGAGAGAATCGTCCACAAACTCAGAGATGGCACAAGAGGAGCACATTGTGAATGTAGAAGAACCCACAGATTGGGTCAGTTCCATGGTGTTGATGGTCTAAAATGACAAACTTAGAATTTGCATTGACTCAAGAGACCTAAATAAGCTATTAAGTGAGAGCACCACCCAATGAGAAGTAGTCAGCCAAATTCCTAATGCAAAAGTCTTCTTAGTCCTGGATGCTAAGGCGGTCTTTCGTCAAATCAAACTCGACCATGCATCGTCACTGCTAACTATGTTTGACGATCAGACTTCTGTTCAGGATCAAGAACTCGCCAGAAATATTTCAGAGGAGTATGGATGAAATGCTAGAGGGCATTCAAGATGCAACAGCAATAATGGATGACATCCTAATAGCAGGTCGAGACAAGGACGACCACTATCAGATCTTCAGAAGTGTCATTGAAAGGGCAACACGCTACAACCTGAAAGTCATCTTTCACAAGTGTCATGTACGACACTCAGCAGTTCCTTACGTGAGTCATCTCATCACGGCAGAAGGTCTGAAGCCAGACCCAGGAAAGGTGATTGCCATAGCGGAAATGCTTGCACCTGGAAAGAAAGAAGGAGCGAAAAGGTTGTTCTGTTTTATTGGATACTTATCCAAGTTTATTTGAGACCTCAGCAGTACAGATGAGCCTCTTAGAGAGCGCTGTTGAGGACTGATGCAGAGTTCTTCAGGCAACCACATCACCGAGGCTGTTTTGAGAAACTGAAGGATCTGTGTAGTCAACCACCCACCCTTGTCTACTACGGCGGGAACAAACCAGTATGAGATCCAATGCGATGCTAGTAGCACAGGACTCGGAACAGTCCTCCTACAAAAGGGTAAGTCAGTGGCATACACTTTGAGGTAAGTTCCACCAATGCATATTCAGAAAGCATGTAATTGTGAACAATGACCACAAACCCCTCCAGAGCAACTTCCAGAAACCAGTACTGAGCACTTTCATAAGGCTGCAGAGAATGCTGCTTAGCGCCTTCGTCCATCACTTGTACTGGACCAACCAGTTGTGTTGGTAGGAATAGCTATTTTGACTGTAAGTCAAGACACTATTTCTTGTTCATTGACAATTATTCAAAGTTCATTGAAGTTGACCATCTGGATGACCTGTCAAGCAGTAGCAGCAGCAGTCAAACGGCTCTGAAGACGCAATTCTACCAGTATGGGATACCTGAGACATGCTGTAGTGACAACAGGCCACAGTTTAACTCCAGAGAATTCAAGATGTTCTGACAAACTACGATATATGTCATCTCACCAACAGCCCTCACCACCACCAAAGTAATGGGGAGGCAGCAATCCAAACAGTCAAACAGATCTGAAGGAAAATAGCAGATAAGGACAAGGCACTGCTAGATTACCACACAAAACTGCTAGAAGGTCTTTATCTCTTGCCTGCACAACTATTGTTAGGGACAAAACCAAAAACTCACTTCCTACAGTACGGAAGCTTTTGGAACCAACACAGTGCGACCCATCTCATCCTATCAACACTGCCAGCAACAAAACTGAAAGAACATGTTATCATGACCAGAAATACGGAATCAAATCTTTACTAGCTGGTGACTTTGTAAGAATGCTCCCATTGCCCAGAACAGCTGCATGGCTACCAGCCTTGGTCGTGTGAGAAGATGAATGGCTCAGCTCTAATGGCCGAATCTACGGAAGGAATCAGAGACAATTACGGAGATTACCGCTTGCCATTGACCTGTATTAGTACACCAATGGAATGAACAATCTTCCAGACCCAGAGAAATAGAGCAGAATACCGAGATACCTGCCAAACTATCGTTATCATCAACCCCAATGCCACAAGTAACATCAGATGCACTTCAAACAGGCTTGCACACAGAAGTTCAGGAGCAGTACAAGACCAGGTCAGAAGGATCATTAAACCACCTTTGAAACTAGACTTGTGATTATAATGTGGGTGTTACATGTTTGTGTTTGTTTTTTGTGTTGGGGGAGATGTAATAGAATTGTCTAAGGCTAGCGTAATAGCACGTGAGCACTAGCACTCTAGGTAGCATGGGACTCAAGTTGTCATATCAGCATACAGTGTGTTTATCTCTAATAAACCTAGCGGTTGACTTCACCTGTTGCCAAGTCTGTACTCAGTATGTTACACCAGCAGCGTTTAGTTGCCACGTACATTCAGTTTATAGTTCTTAGCAGCTTTTGTTATTCTCTAATGATTTACTGGGCAAAGCATGAGTTGATGTAGCCTTGAACTTCCAGACCAGAGAGCGCGCGAACTCTAGTCTGGACCAAGTCGATACTAAAATGATTTCGGAAATAGCCATCTAAGCCAATCAGCTCCTTACAACCAGAATGTCGGTTGTAACTTCTGATTGGTTTAGCAGTAATCGGTTTTGCTAAGTGACAAACGCTGATTGCGCGCGTGTGAAATCCTCGTGGGCGGCTAAGTGCACACCAGAGCCGTGATGAAGACTCTGATGCACACACACATCTTACTTTTAGTTTCAGCTTCAGTTCTTCGGTATTTTCAAGCTTGTGGTAACAGGACATGCGCAGCAGCGTCGCTAGACTATCACCTTTGACAACTGGTCGAGCGGTAGTCTAGCTAGCGGTCTGCTGAAGAATTGAAGAGTCGTCGTTTCATGCCGTCCACCAAGATATCGCTGCAAACACTGCAGACGTCTCTTCTTTGTTCGTGAGATCTCATGGCATTTATAAATGATATGTTGATCTAGGTAAAACAATCCTACGCTGTTTAGACTATTGTTTAGCATCGCTTTTGATAAGTACTTCCGAAATCATTTTAGTATTGACTTGGTCCAGACTAGAGTTCGTGCGCTTTGCGTGTTGTGCTCTCTGGTCTGGAAATTTGAGGCTAGAGTTGATGGTGCCCACCCATGTTTCAGTTCATGTTTGCAACCAGCTGGTAATACTAAGGCCAGGCCCTAACCTAGCATCTAAAAGTAAGGTGAGTGCACAGACCTCGGGCCAACTCAGGTCAAACTTTTATTTCGTTAATAGGCGGAGAATTGCCAGTACAGTCGCGTGTCACTTAGCCGAGGTTTGCTTATCTGACACGCCAGTTATCTGACAGGTCGAGCTTGTCACGTAGGTGATCACTTGGCTGGTCAGCTGCGTACGTGTACACGTACATGTACATCCACGTGCATGTCAGTTCTTTCTTGAAACAAGTTTGAGAGTGAGTTCAAGCATTTCTTCTTGTTGTATTCTACATTCATCTACATCTACATTCAGTATACCTCATGTGGAAAATGCTGTTTAATATGAACAATATAGTTGAGTTCGTAACAGCTTCAGTTATCCAACATTTTCACTTATCCTACAGGGTTTTGTTCCCAAGGGGGTCGGATAAGTGACACAAGACTGGTACTTATCTCAATATTGAGTTACTCAAACAAGATGTTTTAGTTAGCTAAGTGTTACTTATTGCTGTTATCACTACATGTGGGTCGGTACGTGTATCCCTTTCCTGGATGAGCACTTGGATGTTTATTAGCGTGATCTACACAAACCCTTATTGTTAGGGTGTTATCGTCACGTTCTGCTGTCTAAATCCGCTGCACTGTTTCATTAACGTGTTAGAGCTTAAGCCATACAATATAGAAGAAACTGCAGGCATTCTTTCTTCAGGGAAACACAAATACAAAGCACGACAGTCTCAAGGTGTACACAAGCACCATGATGCTCAGTGAGTTGCATCACTGTTAACAAAGATCGAGAGGAGCACCTCCCTTGTGCCACACTTGATGATTGGAATGACTTTACCAAAAGTTTAGAGCAGCTTGGCATTATTAGCAGTGACAGTGTAATGATAGGGACTTACTTTTCTATTCTCAGTCATTTGTGACTGCTGTAGCCAATTGTTTAATTAAAGAGACCATGTGTGTTCTTGAACTGAAGCAGTGGATTATTGCTGTGCTGTTTGTTACTAATGGTTTAATGGTTTCAATATTAAGTCATTAATGAATAAATGAAATCTGCACAAGGATTATGAGAAGGGATTACACAGTAGTAAGTCAGGTGGGATAGCCAAGTTCCACTGCTAATAATAATCAAGTTAACAAATCAGTGGCAGTAAATGCCAAGAAACTCAGATTTGTCTGGACAAATCTTACATTTGTCCAGCAGACAAAAACCTTTGAAACACTTTGTCTGGCTGATGGCAAAATCTTATTTCCAGGTCTGCAGTTATATTCTATGCCTAAACCACTTTTCCGAAATCTGTAAGTTTAACTGTCGCATGACAGTAGCATGCATGTTTGAAGATGGCCGCTTACAATGCATTTTGATTGTATCTACTATTTATTGTTATGGGATTGCCTGGAAAGATAGAGCCTCACCAAATAATTGAAACAAATCAGCAGCTAGTGCAAGTACGTAGATGTCGAAATTAGGAGTCTCTGTGACAACTTATTGTTGCTTTGACTTGGCAACAGAGCAGCTCAATGTATCACAGCAAACGTCATTCTAGGAATACTAAGTGGATTTGTCCAGGTACCTTGCCCATCCTGGATGTGCAAGTCCTTAGTGTAATCAGTTGCCTTCTTTAACAGTTTTAGTTTAAACTAGTTTAAAATGTAGGTAGTGGAAACATGGCTTTTGATGCTTGCAGAAAATCTGTCTTCCAATAAGAAGGAACTGTGTATGTAGTATTTGAAATGATATTATAATTATCAACTGTTTCTTATGAGCTTGTTATTTTAGTTATTATCAACATGAAATTAACTATTTCAATGTAGTGAATATGTTATGTTGTGCTGTTAGGAGAATGCACCTCATCAGCCAGAAACAGAGAATACTCAAGCAGTGACAAATGATAGTAAAGCAGGTTAGGATATTTTATGCAAAGAGTCATTATGGCTTATTAAATTACACTGAATTACATACTGTATTACTCGCATTTTGCTGCATGCCGGTGTCACGACCAACTGTTTATTGTAATTATATCGTAATTATTATGCTAGGGTGGGGCTTGCGTTGAAGCCACATGGCGTACTATATATTGACAATTCTGTTAGATTGAGTCATTCGCGTTTAGGAGTGACTGGCGTTTGGTTTTAGTTGATCTTACAGTAATTGCCACGCGTAGCGAGGATTCTAATCTGGGTTGCACAATAGAAAGGGGCATGGTCTTATATGGCTATCCATCGAGCTCTTGATATATATATATACTAGCTCACCATCCCGTTCTCCTCAGGAGCAGATTAGATTAGTTGTTAGTAAATTTTAATTTATCGTTGTGCACACACACACACACACACACACACACACACACACACACACACACACACACACACACACACACACACATGAGCTCTCCTTTGTATAGCCTGTGGAGATAGAGAACAGCTGATCATGAAGATGGAAGTGTGGAAGTAACAAATTGGGAAAGGTGGGCATTACTATAGGCGTAGAATGACATGACATTCAGGCTAGAAGCCGGACAGCATTCTCATGAAGAATTTCATTCAGAGTTATATATCCCGCTCAGAAAAGTTAGCGAGGATCTAGGATTCCAAAGTCTAGCTAGCAGCGAATTTCCCGGGCAGCAAGATCATGGAAGTCACGTGCAGTACTTGCTCACCTGTATATATGGCTTGACATTCATGCGGATGAATTCAAATCTTGCTCTTCTTGCATTTTTGGTAGAAATCGACACTTTCCCCGTGTAGCGCTCGGTGCTGGAAACGTTTAGGTGGGATTCAGTTCCAATGCAATGAGGATTTGGAGAAAAACACAAGCTGTAAAAGAACAGCTTCAGTCGGCGAGAAATCGTTGATTGCTGGAATTGTTGCGAAGGACGACGACACGTAAAGTCCACACGGGATCAGTATGGGTGTGCATTTGAATGAATCGTAAGGTGTAGCGTTTGCGTCATTGAGAGATTTTATGTGGGGGTCGACGCTTTGAGAGGGGACCCACAATCTACCAACGGGTGCAGATTGAGCCAGGGTAGAAGAGCAGACGAACGACAGTTCGATCGCCTTTCTTTGCCGCACCGTTTGAGAGTACTCTGAACACACACACACACACACACACACACACACACACACACACACACACACACACACACACACACACACACACACACACACACACACACACTCACACACACACACACACACACACACACACACACACACACACAGACACACACAGACACACACAGACACACACACTACGGCTTTATAATGTATCCAGATATATATTTACTTCTTTATAACCGCCCTATGGGCGGAACACTGAACAATAAACTGCATACAGAGAGTATCCCCCAAAACCAGTTTGTGAGTCTACCACGTTTTATTTAAGTTCAACTTAAGCCGCCAATGGCGTCCTCAAGATTCGACTTGTGATTGTCTTCTCTCCTCTCAGCTGCAAACTGGACAGTAGGACACGTGGTCAGAACTATCATATATACGTATGTATTCTTTATATTATATTTTACAATACCCTTAATACCCCAACATCCTTTCCAACATCTCTCCCAAGTCAAGGCAAATCCCAACTATGAACATCTAAAACTTCTAATTGCATACGTGCATGTGAAATGTTGGTGTTATAGCTCCGTAGTTTTACAGGCAACTGTTCTAATATGTTCTTGAAAGCTCGAGGAAACAGTATCCCACTGATTGATGATGTCTTTGAACATATTCCTTTCAAAGTCTTCAGAGTGAAAGATGATATGAAGCCCAGAGATTCAAAAACTAGTGGATAGAATAGACCACCTGCTGTGGTAACATTGGCTTCATGCCTGGCATCTATTTCACATTCTGAGGGTGTGGGGAGCACATACAGCAGTTCATTGTTCCTAAATCATTGAGACATCAATTCTTGCAACTGGTCCACGAGTCAAATATGGGAGGTCACCTTGGAGCCAAGAAAACCACAAAACGAATTTAAAGCAACTTTTACTGGCCAGGTGTTAACAGTAGGTGTCACGTTTTTGCCGCTCATGTGCGATTTGTCAGAAGACAATCAGCGAAAGGGACCTTACCCAGAGCATTACTTGGAAAGATGCCGCTGAATGACCGACCATTCAAAAGGGTTACTGTGGACCTCATCAGTCTAATTTTCCCCCAAGTGAGTGCAGTGCAGCCACAGATGTGTTCTGACTCTCGTGGATTATGCGACCATGTATCCAGATGCAGTACCCTTGAAAGTCTCAGCACGGAAGCAGTAGCCGAAGCATTGGTCGACATTACAGAAGGTTGGGGATATCTGATGAGATTCTAACGGAGACGGGAAAGCAGTTTACATCGGAGCGTATGAGTGAGGTGCAGATGAGTGTCACTTATTCGACCCTCTTGGGACCAGACCCTGTTGGATAAGTGAAAATGTTGGATAACTGAAGTTTTACGAACTCAAATATTGTTCCTACTACACGGCATTTTTTCCACATTAGGTATACTGAATGTAGATGTAGATGAATGTAGAATACAACGAGAAGAAACACTTGAACTCACTCTCAAACTTGTTTCAAGAAACTACTGACATGCACGTGGATGTGTACATGTACTGACAAGTATGCAGCTCACCAGCCATGTGATCACCCACGTGACAAGCTTGACCTCTAGGATAATTGGCGTGTCAGCTAAGTGAACGTCAGATAAGTGACACGCGACTGTACCTCGTCTGCTAAGCATTAAACAATTGACAGCAACCCCCTACTATCCAGCATGCAATGGCTTAGTCATGAAATTTAACAAAACGTTAAAGAACTTGTTGAGGCGATTGTGCGTGGAGCAACCAAGGCAGTGGGACAGGTTTGTGAATCCGTTATTTGCATACAGGGAAGTACCTCAAGAATCCACAGTATCCGCACCCTTTCAACTCCTTTATGGAAGGACGGTACGTGGACCTATGCAGATATTACGACACTTGTGGACTGGGAGTGATACACAAGAAGAAATCAAAACCAGCTACCAATATGTTTTGAACTTTTGAAAATCACACGGGAAGAACTAGAAAAGGCTCAATCTTGACATAAGTATACTATGATAGGAGAACGAGGAAGAGGGACTTTGCTAGAGGAGACCAAGTCTTGATATTATTGTCCACAGACAGCAACAAACTGCTCATGGGATGGAAAGGACCATACACAATTGAAAGCAAGATGGGAGATGACGATTACTGAGTAGAAGTCAACGGGAAAGTTAGGACATACCATGTCGACAAACACAAGGGACCAGTGGAGACAACGCAACAGTATGGGAACTTGTGACATTGTCAGTACTAGAGACAGAAGAAAGCGGCACGGCGGAGACTGTGAACGGCGACGGCCTTCTTGTCCTGCTGCATCACGAATCGTCGGAAGGCCATGAGGACGTTTACTATTGGACCACAATTTTTTAACAAGAGATCAGAAGGAACAAGTCATTGCTTTAATACACAGGTTTCCAAAGACATTTGGATTTGCCTGGGACGACAGACTTGGTCCGCCATCACATTAATTCACCTGACGACGGAGTGGCCTATCTGCTGTAAGCCATATACCATCCCATTCAATACCAGAGAGTCAATATGCAAGGACATATCCGACATGTTGGATATGAAAATCATACAAGAATCTTCATCTTCTCACGTCTCTCCGGTAGTCGAGACGGGACTAATAGAATATGTGTAGATTACCGAAAATTGAATAAGGTTACGGTACTTACCCGGAAGCAATAACACTAATGCTCGATCTGATGCAAAACATCAGCCAGGACTGTGACTTCACCAGACTTGATCTCTCAAAGACGATATGAGGAAACAGCATTTGTAATACCGGACGGTGAATATGAATTTCTCAAGTTGCCCTTTGGCATGATCAACTCAGGGGCAACACATACTCATTGTATGAGAAAGCTCCATTACATGGATGACCTTTTAGTACACACTCAGAGTTGGGAAGACCATATGATTGCACTACGAGAATTACTTGAGAGACTGGTGACAGCCAATCTTACTGTTCGTCCAGCCAAGTGTTGGATCGGATGGGACTGGGTGGAATTGCTGGGGGCAGGAAGTAGGTCATGGAATTCGATCTCCACCACTCAGCAGGATAGGCAAGTACTCGTTATTGTATGGCCTCGGTAATTATCTTGCTTTTAGCTGCAACTCCCCCAAGATGGAATAACAACGATATCTGAGATTTGCCCATACGATAAGTGATTTGTATTATGCAAGACCATGGTTGGTTGAATTACCGTTCATTTTGAGCTGTGAGTACGTAACTCTTACTTCTTACTTGTGTGTACGTAACCATTCTGTTACTAATTAGATGGAGTCTAAGCGTGTTGACCGTTTAGTAGCTTATTAAAGGCATATCAAATCATCTGCGCGTTATTAAAACCAGTTGTGTTGTGCTGTTGGTCATAGCAACAGTATCGTATATGCGTTGCCCTTGACAGTGGTGGTTATCAGGGTACAAATGATTTGTACCTGCTCATCAACCAATTAGGGCTGGCAAAACCCACGTGACATGATCCATAGTCTTAAATGCACCTTGTCCGAAAACCAAGAAAGAAATGAAATAATTTCTAGGCCTTGCTGGATTTTACTGAGACCACATCTCCAATTATGTAGATGTGGTGGTACCTTTAACAGACCCGTTGAAGAAGGGACAGCTGAATAAAGTCATTTGGGAGGAAGCATAAGATCTCGCTTATGGCAGCCTGAAAATGCAATTACCAACCAGCCTATACTCCGGCTACCAAACCATGACAGAGTTTGCATTGAGAACAGACGCCTGTGATATGGGAATAGGTGCAGTGTTGTTACAGGAAAGAAGGTCGACTATTTCCCTTAGCTTCTCCTAGCAAAAACTTTGGAGCATGAGAAAAGGTATTAACAATCGAACGAGAGTGCCTAGCAATATAGTATGGAGTGTACAAAGGTTTTCTGTGTACTTGAGTGGAAAAGAATTCATTTTGTAGACTGACCACGAACCATTGCTGTATCTCCAGAAGGCAAAGTTTATCAATGGCAGAGTTATGAGATGGGCGCTCTGAAATGAGATGCGCCTGAGTTTGTTGTTTCAATTACCCGAGTATGCGGATGTGGCGTGCACTCGCCAGCCACTATACTTCCCAACTGGTATGTGAAGATGCATTCAGAGGAAGCCGGCTCACTGGGCTGCTTTTGCGTGCGTGTGTCCGTCCGTGTGTCACGGAAGGTGTGCCTTCTTTACAGAAGTGGCGTACACGATAGATTGCCACCGCCCATAGGGCAGAGTAGTACTAGTTGGTTGATATTTCACTTCCAGCACGACAGCCGGTATATGCTGAAGTTGACCAGGGTGACGGTGTACTCAGGTAATTACCGGCATGCAGCAATATCCAGGATCAAACGACTGCTTCAAAGTATGCGCAGTTTCATGGCGAAGATATATGAGTTTCTTCCACATGCTAGACTAACGTTGCCTCCAACACTTGTTTGATGCTCTTCCACGGCAATAGTGCCTCTCTCCTGCCTGTGTGAAAGTACAGTCGGGCTCTGATTGTAACGTTTGCTTATGTTAATATCTATTGCCTTGCCTTTACCTGTACCACTCTACACTGGCATGTTTAGTTACCAGTACTTCATCATGTAAGTTTTGGCAAACCTGACTTATACTGGCATGCAGCAAAAATGCAGGGCAATACGGTAGTACATGTAGTGTAGGCAAACAACAATGAATTTAGCCTGAAATCGAATATGGGGTTGTTTGTGTTGTTACTTATTGTCATGAATAACCACAGAGACATGGACTGTTTGTCAACAAGTACAGTTTCTCTAATAATATTATTATAGTCTAGTTTTGGACTTTAGAGAACTGCAACTAGTACATTCATGATTGTTATTTAAGTTATTAAGCCTACGGAATAAAATGCAAATTTAATTCGAATATTTAATGATTAGAGAAGCACTACAGACCTCGGCAAGTGTATGTAATCTTATCTCATCACATGATAACATTTTGCATACTGAGGTATTTGGCCCAACCCACAGGTCTCAGTTAATTAAGGTTTCCAATGCAGACATGTAAACAAATGTTCAGACTTGCGTACTTACTGGTCAGCCACTTCGTCTGACAAACAGACGCACTGTCATGGACAATTCACGTTCTCCTTTGCAAATTCCTGTGGAGCACCAAATTTTTGTTGAAGACGTCAATGGCACTATTGATTAGCCACGCTCACTGAAATTCAAGCTGTCAGACTGCAGAACCACCATCTATGCAGAAACACTGTGGAACGAGCCGAATGTTACAAGTCTGGTAGCCTCGACACGAGGCCATCTTTGTCTTACGTGGTGGCGCTGCTTGGAGTAATGCGTGCGATCATGCATAGGGTTCACTGGATGCCTAGTTGTTGGCGGGAAAACATGCACATTACAAATATAGATTAGGAGTTGTTCTAAGTGCTAAACCCTTATCTAGAGCAAAGGACTAAACACCATGTGCAGGATGGACGACCTGATGGTCGAATTCTCATTAGCAGCTACCAGACAAAGAGAGGTGGAGCCTTATGATGACATCACATCCTTCTATTGGTCGGTAATGACACCACATCTTGTGTATTGGTCGGAATAGCCTCATTTGCATCTGCGCTAATCGAGTATATAATACGTTCGTACGGTCGGTCGCCAGAGGACTGCTGTACCCTTAGCCCGGATATCCGGGCCTGAGGTGAACATGGTTTTTGCAATGTAATGTAACTGAAATTGTAATTATTGGTATTGTGCCATGGAATTGCGTTAAGGAATTGAACTGATTATGTTGTTTAAAACAAGGTTTTGAAGTACTTTTAGTTGAAGGTATTGATTTAAGAAGGGATGGCTGTGCAATTGAAGTAGTGGAAGTTCCTAATTAAATAATTATTTACTTCTTTGTTGCTTAGGCATATTGGAGAGGGTAATAGTGAGGCATAGTAGAGCAATGTTAGAGGTGAAATTGCAAGACCAATGACTACATTTGTCTAAAGAGAGAAGCGATTTCTCTTACTGCTTTTTGTGTCGTTTCTTATCAGGAAAGGTCAGGAGAATAGCATAGACTAATTTGTTAACTAGTTAGATGTTATGTTGGTAGGAATGGCCATGGGAAAGACCAAAAAGCACACAAACAGGAGAACGGCTTATGCTCTCTCTGTTCGTGTTTACTTTTTACAGGGAAGTGGCTTATGAGATGCAGTTCAACATGTGTTGTCCTCACCTCCACTTAGCTAAGTACAGGATCAGGAAGTGCACTCTCAGTGGATGAGTTTGACCTCTGGTTTTTGGTTTTGGAAAATAGAATACTCTAGATATCTTTTCCATGATGTTGATTTTTTCACTAACGTGTGATTACTCCCTAGATAACTGTGCTTGACCAAAACTGCTCACTTATGACAGTTTACAGGATGTGTAATGGCGTATTTTATTAGATAATTGCTTAATAGAATTATGATAGCATGATGATGTGTACTCTGAGCCACTTAGCCTTGCATAGATTTTATACTGCTCTTTCCTGTTTACCAGGAAGTTTGAAACTCAGATAGACCGAAATCCAAGCTCTGGTGGTTTCGAACGGTGTAAAGTTCACTTTTCTGTGACCTAGGGTAAGCCAGATGTAGCAGATTTACGATGTAAAAAGTGAACTCAAACAGGGTAGTCATGGTGTGGTTATTGATGAGCATAAGCCATTATCTTGTTTGTGGGCTTAATGGTCTTTCCTGTGGCCATTCCTACCAACATAACATTTTAATGTTTTTGTTACTAATTTATTCACTTTTTGTTGTGAAGTTCTCAAGGGTGGCGCATGCACAGGCACACCCATGCAAACTTGAAAACGTGCCATTAGTTCAAGTTGTGTCATAGCGAAGCAGAACAAGGGGAACATCGTAGGGTGCACCACGTTCTATGACATAGTCTTTATTCCTAGTACAAAGAGAAAGGCGAATCGCATTTTTGTCCGCCGCGACAGTTTTGCTACTCGTACTTGACATTTTGGGAAAGCTAACGACAAGTGTGTTAGGTTCTTTATCCACACATTTATTGTTTGCCATCTTGAGATAGCTTGCTGTTGAATGACAAAGTGCTTTCTCCATCGTTTTTCTAGTTGCACGTGACCCGGAAAAGGTTGGAGCACAGACCATCATGTGATGGCATCTGAAACTTGGAGCGTGAAATATGCTATGGAGAGGTGCCAGACGCCGCTGGCAACTCAGATCGTGCATCGATCTTAACATGATAACTACAAAAGCTGGCAAGAATTGAGGAATAGCCTACCCATAGCAATAGACAATGCGCCGGTAGTGATGTTTTTTTCTACAGAAATTCAACAACTGCAAGTCAGATGTATGCTTTGGTACACTGATAAGCTACTCTACAACTTCATTTATGGTAGATATCTGTCCAGATGCCATCGCGCTAGTGCTTGCTCTGTGCTCCACCCATTATTGGGTCACGTGCTACAAGGAAAAGATTGAGAATTCGCTTTGTCGTCCAACAGCAAGTTATCTCAAACTAGTAAATGGATAAATGTGTGCATAAAGACATGATTTTAGTTTGCATGTGTGTGTGTCTGCACGTGCGTGGTGAATCGTGAGCGGGCACCTTTAATGGCATCAGATTTGTTGAAGTTCTGAGATATTGACCTGACGGTACTTTGACATAGACTGTCTGCTACCTACAAGAGTTTTATAGGGATGTTCCTAACGATGTTGCCGAACCCTATGCCTGACATCTGCTGAGATTTTTTAGAGTTCACACTAGCCACTACTTGACTTTGCATTAAGTTCATGTCAATGATTTCGTGTGTATTAGCATGATAATAACACTTGGCTAGTGATTTTTCTGAAACATGTATGTCCTTTGCTCTTGTTCAGTCACTCCAACCATGACCAAAAAACCGTGTCTTCCTTTTAATCACACACTACCTTGCTGCTGCTAACTTAAGTTCAGATGAAATTTCTTTGTTTAATTAATGACATAAAGGTAGTTTTGTTTTTGACAGCAGAAACACGAAACATTTCTAGAGATTTAATTAAGGAGAGTTTGTTATGAACTTTGAAATGACCCTCGTAGATACTGTCAACAAGCTAGCAATATAGCACAGACTGTGGTTAACACTCCAACACCAATAAACTTAGCTTTATCAATAGAGAGGGGACTGGCAGTACTTTGAAGTGAAGGCAGACTGCACGTGTGACTGTATAAATGCAGACAACACACTAAACCATCTGCATGAGTGACTGTATAAATATAGAAAATATGACTAACTCACACAGTGTTACAATTTTTGCTCACTCTTCACATGTTTCATCACAAACGTTTTCAAGATCGCTGCAAACAACAGAAGCAGTAGTGAGTGTCGGGTGGTGAAGCACGGCTAGCACCACTAACGAATTGGTGGTGGACGCACAGCAGTGCTCACAAAATTGTGATAGCTGTATTTTCGAACTGATTGTGAAACGGAGAAAATACTTCTGGCCAGAGTGAAAAGCACCATGGAGCACAAACATAACGCCACACATTGTTTAGAATTGACTGCGGTGACAAGACTCTTATTGTGCGACACTCACAATACAGTAGCTCCCATTCTTGACATGATATAAAAACGGATGATTCTAATGATCCATGTTATATAACGTACAAGAAATGTATGCAATGGCACATTTTCAGATCTTGTCGGTGACGACAGAAATTGAAGCTTTTGCTTCTTCAACAAGTCATTTCCTGTAATGGTAAGAGACCAGTCGCATAGCATAGTGTCGACATGACAGCCCTGTATGGCATTAATTCATTCATCAACAGGAAGGCCTTTTGTAATGGACCTGGCTACGTTTTCTGTAAGTAATTATTGTGTTACAAGAGATTAAAACCTTGATTTCGATCAAACAAAGTGTGTGTGTGTGTGTGTGTGTGTGTGTGTGTGTGTGTGTGTGTGTGTGTGTGTGTGTGTGTGTGTGTGTGTGGATGGGTGGGTGTGTCACGTTGTACGAAAGGATATTGGTTGAGTTGACCGCATTTAGTGAGACTAGTTCGACAACTTTGACCAATGCAGCAGAAATTCATCAGGACTTTGTGTGGGAGTTTCTGAACTCAGCTAATATTGGAACATGTAGTTCCAGTGGTTTCTACAACTGCAACTGGGTAATACTCACTTTTGATTTGGTGATTTATGGCAAGGCACTGTGGAAAATTCAGAACAGTTTAAACAAGTTGTGTTGCATATATGTGCCTTTCATAATGCAAGGGTTGTTTTGGTGGCACAGGCGAATGGTGTGGTGATGCTTGTCTACGCGATCTGCTTATTGAGAGAGATGTCCTTGGATAATCTGTAGCTGACAGTGTTTTAGTGGCTTATTAGTAGAATTGCATCACAGAAAATTAATGGCTAGACAACCTAACCCTAAGGTGTTGTTTAAAATTATTGACAATTTCACGAGTGTACAAAGCGCACACTTTTCTGAATCCCCCCTCTCCCTTTCCCAAAGTGTACGCAATATCATTGATGCACAATTCCGTAGCTTGACCATGGTTTCATCTATTAGAGGGTTGACTTGTGGTCTTCAACGCTTCTGCATTGATACAGTTTTTCCATTCCAGTTGACCCACTCAAGAATGTCAGCTCTAGATTTCCTGTCATCAAGTGGACAAAGATGAGAACATTGAGAAAGTGGTGGTAGAGACAGGTGGACTCTTTATGAACGACTGATGTTGTTTATAACAAAACCAGAATAGGCTGCCACAGTCATACATGTTTGCAATACCATGCCTACGGGAACAATGAATGATGCAATTCTGGCCATGTAAAAGAGAAATCAACACAAGCCATTTGCTACCGATCGACATTTTATAAATAGAAGGTCTGGAAGGCATTGCATACAGTACATATGGTAATCTTTTAAGAATTTTATCAACGTAGTGAACAGATAATTTAGTCTATTATGCATGATAAGCATTATTGATGTACATACTAAGGAAATACTGTTCACAAATGCTTTCCAACTCTACACTGGCATGGTTTCACATTTTGAAACATTTGCTATTCTGTATATGACACTGTGAATGATGCAAATGGGTTACCCAGGGTAGAGCAATTGGGTATCTACCTTCTATGTTGATTGATATGCATATCTTGTTGATAGAAAATGTGTCAACGACTGTGAAAGATTTGTTTGGAGAGTCTGATCATGGCTCATCGTAAGTATGTTTCTTATTTGCAAATGAGTTACTGTTTAAATTACAACTCGACAATGTTTCTATTTTGTTGTTGCATGTAGTAGTGTAGCAGCTGTCCCTTATAGGAAGACACAAACATGAAATAATTTAGGCCACGTCGGTAGAATAGTGTTGTACGTACCTCAAGTTTAATGGATATCATGCTGCTTTGAAATACTTATAGATTGACATAGAAATGTAGGAAAGCAGTGAACACAGTAAGAATGTATGGAAGTTGCTAAATAATATACAGAGATCATTTGGTGTTTGAAATTGGATTATGTTATTGGTGTGTGTATCACCATATTTCAGTCATATTGTTTTGTAAAAGTTGTGTTAGTAATATGAATAGTGATTAAATTCCTAATTGTGACTAATCTATACTCTGGCTGTGAGTTTCAGTGGACTAATTTAATTCTTGTGTCACTTTCCCTTGGTTTGTTAAACTATGTATTATTAAATTAGAGCGTGTCCGCACTAGTGATTAATAAAACTAGTTTAAAGTTGTTTAGATCTAAACATGTTAGAACTGAGCATGTCTGCGTTAGCACTAAACGTGTTTAGTTGGCAGCTTAAACAACTTTGACTAAACTTAGTTCATAGGTAGTTTAGTTCAAGTTGTTTAGGTGTAACTATCACGTGATGATAACACACGTTAATTAACAATGACTGCTGCAAGGGCATCTCTCTTCTTGGTATTATTTTATGCTGTTATGAGAAATTCTGGAAAGAAAGCACCTTGGGCAGTTTGAGGAATGAAAGACAGAGTTGCTACAACGTAGGACACAACAGTTTGCTAGCAGGTCCCGTTCTTGAGAATGCCAAGTGAGGAAGCCCTCAACTAAACAGGTTTAGATTATAAAAACCAAGTTTTATTCTAAACTAGTTTAGAACAGATTTATGTAGTGCACAGTCTTACAGGGTTTTGTTAGTGGGATGTTGGTTAGGACACAAGTGTTGCTGTCTGAAGTTGTTACATAAGGTAGGTTTAGTGCATTATAGGAACTTTATCAGAATCTTAGCAAGTGAAAGTCAAAGGCATTCACATCAGATCCTCATTAAGCTTTGGGAACCATTTTAGTACCATAAGCACGCACTACAACTGACCTAGTAGTGAGTCACTGTTTGTAATAAAGTCTTTGTAATATCAAACCCTTGCAACAGCATACTGGAACTGATAGCAGTAACAGGCTGAATTTGGCATGGATGAGAATGGATGTTATCAGTAATGTGACACGTTCCAACATACATAGATATAGAGAACTAATGGTGCTGAAAGTACGTGTAAATTACTGTACATTTAGTTAGTTGCTATACTAAACGTATCCTTGATATTAGCAAGGTCACAGCATCATTCGTACCTGAGGAGTTGGCGCATTGCAAAAAGTGACAGTTTGACACGTGTGTTACTGTATAAGGAAATTAGGGCTGGGGTTTGCTTGAACGACTGGGTAGAATCATTGTAATACGCTGGTTACGTAGACTTGAGTCAGTCAGTGATTTCTAGGCGTTTTGGAAGTATACATAAGAAGTTGTGAGTTGTTATCGACCCAGATCGTCGTCTTGAACGCTTGCCACGTAGCATGGGATGCATTCCCTTTCTCCTTTGAGAACACCGTTACAGTATTGATATATCAATTTATGAGTGGGGACGAGGTCATGGTTATATTGTGATGGAATTTCTTGTTTTGATAGTGGAGGGGAGGAGAGTGGTAAATTACCTGAACAACAAGCTGTCAATGCCACACAGGCAAGAAATACTTATTCTGTTTGTAAGTAGTGATATGTTGATGTGTGCCTTCTTTCCAAACATAAGTTTTTAATGGGGCAGAGGATAGATATGCATATGCATGTGCATTGAATTTCTTAAATACACAATCGAGCACAAAGCACGCATAACTGCAACAGTGGTTACAAGAGTTGATTTGTGCTTCCATAGCTAACCTCCCTGCACTTAGCTGACCTAGGGCATTGTTTTCATAGTTGCATGTAGTCGAGGCTGAAGCATAGCAACTGGAGAATTCATGAAGACCTGTGTTGGAGACAAGTCTCACTGTTAACTTGTGTCTGCAAAATTCATTGTCTTACGTTTACAAATACATGAATATCATTATTGTAAATTATGCTATCCATAGTACAGTAATTATAATTACCTAATAATTACCTAAATAAGTCTATGGGGACATGGATTTTACATAGCATATGCAGCATTCTATTAAAATGATCGAATCTGTTCCTTTCATATTACCATAAGAAAGTGCAACAAGTGTTTTTATGTAGGGGAAAGTAGAGAGTTTCATTCTATGTCAAAGGAGTTAATTTGAAATGGAAGTGTAAACTTTGAGATGGTCTTCTAATGGGTGTTTAGTGTTTGTTCATTAATTAAATGAAGGAGACAATATAGAAAAGGGAGTATGTATTTATGGGCTTCACCCATTGACGCACGTGCAGTAGACGTTAACGTACATTAAGGCTCTGGGCTGCACTTGCTATGTTGCGCGGCGCATTGTTTGGTCTTGCTTTCCGAGGCCAACTACGAGAGCACACAAGAGACGGGTCCAGATGCTTCAAGCACATACTAGTGACAACAGAAAATTTCAGAAATCAAAGTAGCTACTAAGGAAGATGAAACATTACAGCAGCTACTGCAGACCATCAAGACAGGATGGCCAGACTGTAAACAACAAGTACCATGGAACATCAGACAATATTTTCATGTCAGAGATGAGCTAGTATGCCAAGATGAGTAATGTACAAAGGAAATCAACTAATACCAACCTCTATGAGAGCTAAAATCATGTCTAGAATCCATAGCTCACATCTTGGAACCAACAGCTGTCTTTGTCGAGCAAGAGAATGTGTATATTGGCCAGGAATCACGTCTCAAATTAAAGATTATGCCAGCAAGTGCGAAATTTGTTGCACATACCGATGTTCACAGCAACAAGAAACACTTCAGAGTTATGAAGTACCCAATCGACCCTGGGCCAAAGTGGGAGCTGATTTTTCACTTCAGAGGAAGAGACTATCTGCTAACAGCAAATTACTATAGTAACTTTTGGCAAGTAGATGCAATGACAGATACGACAACAAAGTCAATAATCAAAATAGTCAAACAACATTTTGCCTGATATGGTATCCCTGATATTTTGATGACAGTCAATGGGCCACAGTTCACATCGCATGAATTCAGATCTTGTACAAGGAACTGGGAAATTCAACACCACACTAGCAGCCCTGGCTATGCGAAATCGAATGGAAAAGCTGAGAACTCAGTGAAAACAGCTAAACAGTTAATGAGGAAAGCCATCAAAGCAAAAGCAGACCCCTACCTGGCGATGCTAGATTTTGGAAATACACCCACTCAAGAAACAAATACGAGCCCAGCACAGAGACTAATGAGCAGACGGACAAGAACCTTGCTGCCTACAACAACTCAACTTCTGAAACCCAATGTGACTGACGACTACAAACAACTAGAAGCAGCCAAAAGACAACAAGCGTACTACTATGACAAGAAAGCTAAGGGCAAACAACAACTGCAGACAAATGATACAGTGAGAATACAACCACTGCGAGGCACCGATGAATGGGAATAAAGAATAGTAAGCAAAGTTCTCCCCAATAGATCGTCCGAAGTGACAACTACACAAGGTCAAACGTACAGACGAAACAGAATACATCTAAAGCCATCCAAGGAAACAATTTTGAGAAGATCAGTGAGTCAGCCAGCGAAGACACCATTGACCAGGAAGCTATCAATTACCAAAGAACCAAAACAACCCAAGAGTCAAGACCAAACTTGGCAAACAACCTCAGCAATGAAGAAACAGATACCAGCAATGACGGCAACTACTAGAAGTGGACGAGTTAGCACTAAGCCAAAGTACTTGAAAGACTATGTGTGCAATTACTAGCTAATTTATAGTCTACTTAGAATGGTAAATCTAGAGTTTGCAGCTGAGTGACGTTTCATTGTTTTTAAAAGGAAAGAGGATGTAAGGGTGGAGTCTAAGTATGCCATGCATATAATAAGACGAGCTCCATTGCCCGGCTTCGCCCGGGTAATAGTTTAATCACACAAATTATTGATTTGCAGACACTGTTTGCTATTAATGACAGACAGACAGGACAGACAGACAGACAGACAGACAGACAGACAGACAGGTCGCCTTTATAGGTAGAGATTATAGCAGAAAGTATCTAAAAATGCGTTTGATGGTTGGAGAGGCAGAGGGGTGTAGCCAGGTCACGTACAGTTTGTATAGAGAGATCCTTTTAGATTTCCAAACTCTCTGCTGTATAGTGTTGGTTATCATCCCTGTGCAAAAAAGTTCCAATCACAGCACAAACCAATTGCACTAACTTATGCCCTTGTCAGCGCAACCTGATCCAGTCCGTCTCTTCGGAGGCATTGTAAAAACAAGATGATTCTCACTTAGATAATAGATTTGCTATACACAATCTAGGGTACATGCGGCCTGCATGTTACAGACTCCACATGATCGTCTTGAGTGACTTGCAATCGCTCGGTCTTTCGCACTTTCCTCCGTGTTTTTTCTACAAATGGAGGCCATACTACAGAACAAAAGGGCTTGCGTGATGCGAAAAACACACAGAAATGTGCGACACCGCACATAATCACGTGCCACAAAGTGCCTTCATTCTACAGCCCAGCCATCTCCATATGTGCTTTTTGCCGTCAATTGAAGGTGAGTCGGTGATGCGAAGGCACATTTTACTTTCGCCTACACAAATATCAAAGTTTACACAAAGCCGTAAAACGAAACATACACCTAGTGGATGTTATTCGAAGAAACGACTCCTACGATGTTGTTTTTTGCGTTATCGTAATGCTCAGTTATCAAGTTTGCTCTGAGATAGTTCTAAACTTCCCAACTTGAAAAAAGACCAGAAACGATTAGCTAATGTGCATGCGTCAACCGGTGAAGTGCTCCTTTAAGTCCTGTCGACACTTAGTGCAGGCATTATATGGTTTGACCTTTAACAAATTGCAACACAAACTTTCTCAACTGTTTCCTACACAGAAAAGTGTGCTCTATAACATACTAAAAGTCTTAGTGAATTCTTTGAGGGGAAGTGAGCGTAACATCTCTGGTAGCTCAAATCACTTGACCTCCCAAACTATCTCTTTGCCTAAGTTACAGTTCTTCTGAAACATGGATATCGCATTAGGTACTGTAGAAACACTATAGTGAAGAACAAATACCTCACTCGAGACTTGTTCAAGGCTTCTCTGTCGACGATTAGACTAGAACGTGATCGAAAACGCCGTCATGTCGAGGTTATCATCGTGTTCTCATGTAGAAACCATTCTGGCAAGGTTACGATTATCTCTCCGAAATAGTCTACCCTTTTGGCTTCTTCGTTACTCACTCCTTCAGACCATGACCAAAATCACGGATAGAAGCTGGCGTCAAAGTTCCCTTATACCCTGGAATTTTAGATTTTTCAACGTGGCAATGCAATGGATGCGTTAGAGGTGTCTGAAGATTGTATCATCTGCAAGCAGCCTTTAGAAGGGACATCACCAACTGCCACTCCGGGAGAAAAGGGAAGTGCAAGTATCAACAAGGCAAGTGATTCCAAGAATGACACTATCCACTCTATGGCTGGGCAACAAGTACACCAAGAATGCCGTCGAAAATACTGCAACCCTCAACAGAGAGCCAGAATTGTTAAACTAGGCAAGCAAAGATATGGTACAGCTGTAGACACTACAAGGCATCAACTTAGGTCAGCAGAAAAGCAGTCTAACTTCAGCACGGACTGTTTCTTCTGTGGCACACCAGCAACGTTGGGTAGAAAGAGAAGAAGTAATAGTGTTTCCCTGTGAAAACAGTTGAATTGAGGGACACAATTCTAGCAATGTGTCATGAAAGAGGTGGTATCTGGGCAGATGCTGTACAAGCAAGACTTTTGCATGTTCATGATCTTCATTCTGCAGATGCAGTGTACCACGGAGGGTGTATGTAAATTTCCGTACAAAGAAACAAATACCAGGAGCTTATCAGCATGAAATGAAAACGGCAAAATTAGGTCGCCAAAAGATAAAGAAGAACAGATGCATTCATGGAGGTTGCTAGGTTTCTTGAAGAAAATGATGACAAACAGATCACGATCCATGATCTAATTAGCCATATGGAAGATAATCTGGCTGACTAAAAAACACGGCGCATACAGCTACCCACACAAGCAGCAGAAACTCCAGGAATATTTTGGAGATACTGTTATTGAAACTGAGAGCAATGGTAAGCCCAACGTCGTTACCTTCAGAGGCCAAAGTGGTGCTCCATGACTTCTGCAGTTAGCAGAAAGCTGATCTTGACACAGAAAAATGAAGATAGTAGAAACTGCTGCTAAACTGATTAGGGACGACATCAAAGCAGTGGAAACATCTCCCAAAATCTATCATCAGTGGAAACATCAAACAGCACATCTTGATATTCTTTGGAAGACTGCCATCATGACTGGATTGCCAAAGCCAATGTGGTCTGGGATGATGCAACTTGTGCATCAAGGCAATCACTCTGAGAGATTGTCTGTGATGTTTCTACCAACAATTGACATGAATCCCAGTGATTTGCCATGTGTCTACTCAACACTGAAATATGTATGTAAGCATGCACGGCGCCACAATGTTACACCCGTTATCACGTTTGATCAACCACTCTTTTGGAAGTCTCTGATGATTATTGTAACTGAGCCAGTGGAAAGTGAATTGAAAGATGTTGCCCTTTATCTGGGAAGTTTTCATACAGAAATGATTTACCTTGGGTGTATTGGCCATCTCATGGCTGCATCTGGATTACAAGAATCGTGGCAATTGATTTACGCACCCAATGCAGTAATGCACATGCTTACTGGCAAGGCAATTTTTCGAGCGGTACGGGGACATCTTATTGTTGATGCAGTTCTCAGTGCCATGGTGCTAGCCAAAACATTTAATGTGTCTTTACCCGGAAGTTCAGGTGACCCAGAATCTGGGAATGTGGAAACAGAAGAGTTTTAGCTACAACGCCATCACATGAGAAGTCTGCTAGACATCCAGACCTGAATGAAGCTGCTGTTCTCTATGAGAAGGTGAAGCAAGGTTCAATGTCTGCAGATCAAGTTTACCAGTCTGGTGTGATAACCAGAATCGGTGATGCTCTTCAAAGAGAAACCAAATTCCTGAAGTCATCTAGGACTGCTACACTTTGGTTGCAGTACATGAATGTGGTTGATATACTTCAAGTATATTCGGGCAAAGCGTTCTGGCAACTGGGAATTGCATCTCCAAACTGTTTCAGAAATGCTCCCTTACTTGGCTGCATGTGGGCACAACCACTACACAAAATCTGCATGGATATATGTGCAGCGAATGTCTAATCTCTACAATGAGCATCTGGATGTGTATCAACATTTTAGAGGTCTCCATGTGGTGAGAAGTGATTGTCATTGGGCTGGCTTGTCCTCGGATCTCATCATTGAGCAGGTGCTCATGAGAAGCCTGAAGACCAGTAGGTGTCTCACAAGAGGACGAGGGATGACTGAGCAGCAGTTAATGCCTGACATGGTTGTTGTCCACGCCAGCTTGTGCTGACGTGAACTGTGCCATGCAAGAGCTGACTGGGCTAAGCTACAACGCAGGAGAGCAAAAAAGGATATAAAAAAGGCTAGTCAAGCTCGTGACTGGAAAGATACCCACACAAGTCTGTTATCTACTTATTATACTTTAGCCTTTACAGGTAAGTAGTTGAAAACACAGAAAGTTCAAACACATTTACAATCCCACAAAACATTGATATATATACACACACACACACACACACACACACACACACACACACACACACACACACACACACACACACACACACACACACACACACACACACACACACACACACACACACACACATATATATATATATATATATATATATACAATAAAAGATGATGTAGAATCAGCAGCAACTATGTTAGCGTATGACCACTTTTTGACACTTTCCCTTGCAGATATTCCTTAAGACTTTGAGTAAATTATAGAGGACACTTTTCTGTATATGAAACACTTGAAAAAGTTTGTGTTGCAATTAGCTTAAGGTTGACTCGAAATTTGTCACAAAATCCCTGTACTAACTGGCAACTGCATCGCAATCCAATTGATCCAAAATTGATCGTGATTGGTTGAATCCAATTAGAAATATGTGGGCATTACCTTCATGTACGCTACAAGTGTAGTCGGAACATCTAGCCCTTTTCATCTCTTACCAGGCATCAATCAGCAGAGTAGCACAAATGAGATGAGCTATGCTATCGCTCTTTGTTTGGGAATCACCCACCCCACGCACCCAACGCAATGAACTACTAGCATATGTAGGATGTATTGCAAGCAGAAGAACATGCGACTACAAACTAAAAGACCTACATTAGCTTGCGTAAATAACTTGTGAACAGTCTCTTTCGTTGTTATGTTTGCGTAGCGAGTAGGTAGAATGCACAAGAGTTTAGATCCTGCCGTCTAGAAGAGATCCGCGCATGAATCATGACTACAGTTTCAGTAGCCTTCTAGTCAACTCTGCTTCTTCTGCCTAGAAACCCCGAGTTGAAGTGGATGCATAAGTACCACTTACCAGTAAACGTTTCCCATGGCATCAAGTGAAAGACACTCCTTGTTGTTTACTTTGAAACTGGGGTTTCAAGGTCCTTGTAAAGCAATCATATAATGTCATTTGGATTCTCTCGTCAAGACCGATTTGAAAGCCTAGGTTGTTTTTCTGTGGGACTGGCCCTTTAATTAATATAGTTGTGCTATTTGATTGCACTCTTTATTTGAGGTAGTTGTCTGAGCAGGTGTCTGGTAGAGTCATTTTTCCAAGTATTGGATTCACAAACTTGGACATTGAATTCAGCTCACCTTAAGTGCACTGATCACAAGGAATGTGTGCTGTCAGACATCACTTATGAAATACAACATGTTTCAACTTGCTACTTCAAACAAAGATAAAAGAAACACATCAAAACAATTTCTGACTTTTAGTTTCAACAATAAGTGTGGAACAGAGAATACTCACTAGACAGGATGTAGGCAGCTGGTTGATGGTGTGCAAATAGATGTTGGCTTGCGGTGTATACAAGTGTAAGTGATATCTAGCTCCAACTTCTTGGTCAGGCTAAAGTTACAAAGAATTTTTTGAATTTTGAATGGGTGTTCCACATCATTATTATATGACCAGGTTATCGAGGGTTGCATGCTCATAGCTGCAAGTAAGCCACTTTAAGTCTTTAGCAGTGTTTTTAGATGATAGGTTTTGTGACATTTTGGAACTTAGACAAGTATCGAAGAATTTTGTGTTTGTTACCATGCACGTTTGATGCATGTGTTTAATTAACTGGGCTATATGCATTTGATGCAGAAAGAACTGTAGTTTCTCAAAGTCACCATACTTATTATGATCTACAATGACAGTGACCAGCATAATGATAGATCCACCTAGATAAATCTAGCGCATGTGACCACAACTGTAAATTGAATTATAGTTTATGGAAGTTCTTCTTTACTGATCTTGTTGCATTTGACTTCTGCAGATAGAGTATTAACAACACATCTACGGTTGGTTTATTGTTAAACCTAGGCTTTTCCTGAACTTTCCGTAGGCATAAGAGTGAGAATGGGGCGCTTGGCTCCTAGCTGACTGAAACAGCAGATAAAAAGCTTTGCTTTCTCATATAAGCAGGTTTAAGTTTGTTGTGAATGATGATATTAAAAAGAGTGATTCAGTACTTAGTGGCCTTTTCCTTTGCTCTCTGGATTGCCGCATTCCTCCTGGGAACACTCGCTATTGTAAGATCGATAATTTTTGTGAGTGACCGCAAGTGTGGCGATATATCGAATGACTGTATTAAAGATATACTGTGCATTATATGTGGGTGTGTATGTCTAACGCACGTTACTATAAAACATGTCACAGTACATCACTACCCTCCCCATTAAAATCCACATAAGAATCATTGAATCTCTCGAGTCGTTTCCATTGTCGCGAGGACCGTCGCATTGGTGGTGGAACGTCTTGCACGTTGTCGGAATCTTTACCTGATACCTCATGATTGTTATCATCAGCTGGCAATGGCACGGTCCGGTCATCATCAGTATTATCATCAGAGTCTGAATCGACCACCAGTGCTCTATCGTCATTAGGGATAGGTGTACACATCTCTGGCTCCAAATCGTTCTGTTTTCTTCTTTGTGGTAGTTGTAAATGTTCTTTCCGTTGACATACAGTTTCAATCGGTCGTGATGTAGAATGATTTCTTTTTTTGAGTACCTTCGACGTAGACTGTAGACTAAGTCAGACAAGTTCTTTACGATGACATGGGCCAGTCCAACGGGGTGCAAGAGTACGAGACTTTCCTTTCCCTCCTGCTGTATTTGCTACCCACACCAAATCACTGTCTTCGTATGAACGTTTAACCCACTCTTGTCATATTGCCGTTTTCGAGCATTGGCTGTATGTTGTGTGTTTGCACTAACATTACTGTATGCCTCTTTGGCCATAGATTGGGCATTATCAGCGTATTCAGCCGGTGACTCTAAAGAGTTTTCTGACTCCGAAATAACCAAATCAGCCGCCGCATGTATTGCTGTTCTGGGTGTATCCTTGAATACGATCCTATATGGCACATCTTTGATTGATTCATGATATGCAGTGTGTGTGCAAACTGCACTTCAAACAAGTGATTTTGCCATTGTCGGTCTGAGGCTCTCACAATTTTTTAGCTAACATTTCTCCCAGTGATCTATTAAACCTCTCCACTGCTCCATTTGCTTGGGGATGATACATGATTGACATTATGTGATGTATTCCATAGGTTTAACAAAATTCAGCAAAACTGTGACTCGTAAAGCATGACCCAAGATCCGAATGTATTGATACAGGTATTTCGTACCTTCCTATCTACTGACATATTCTACTACACACCTCAGCTGTTGTTTGTCTCGACAAGGGAGAGAGTTCAACGTATTGAGAAAACGTATCTTGGATCACTAAGATATATTGTACATGTGTATGTTGTTATCCAACATAGGTAGTGGTCCTATAATATTCATCTCTATTATTTTTTTGAAATGGTTTCTTTGCTTGACGTGTATTCCCCAAAGGTTCTCTCGTGCTTTTCTGTTCTCTGGCATTCTCTCGGCACATCTTGTACATGATTTGGTGTAATTTACTACATCTTCCATAATATTTGGCCACCAAAATCGTTCTAGTATCCTTCTCAGCGTCTTCTCAAACCTTGGTGACTTGATAATGATTCTTCTTGAGCCACTGTGAGAATGTCTGCGGTTAGCACTTTCAGTACGACAATTTGCAGTCTGTCTTCAGCTGACACTCTCTGAAGAATATCTTCTGCCGATATATGTGGAGATTTTCTGCCATCAATCGTCGCAAATCTTTGCTGTATTTGAGCGTCTTAACCCCATGCTTCATCTCTATACACACTTGTTGAAGTAGTTCATCTTTACTTTGTTCTTCTTTAAACTTCTCCATAGACAAACTCTCACACATTGTAGAAGCACAATGTAAGGGTGTCTCTTCAGCAAAACCTTTCATTGTGCTTGCCTCTCGTTTGGGTATAATATCATCTGTTTCTTTCTGGAATCCCAAACAGCTCAGCGTGTCTGCTACCTTATTCTGGTCTCCTACCACTATTCCACTTTGAAAGAATAATCTTCCAACTCTATTATCCATCGTGCTCTCCGTCCCCAAGGGTCTTTAGAATTGGACATAAATTGTAAAGGGTGATGATCTGTCCGCAATCAGAATGGCTTCCCCAAAAGATGATGTCTAATATGTTGGACAGCTATCACTATTGCAAAAAAACTCTTGATCATATGTTGAGTACTTTCTTTCTGCTTTGAACAATGCTCTACTAAAGTATACTACTGGTTTCCGCTTGTCATTTGTTTCCTGGGCTAACTCAGCATCTATACCCACTGTTGAAGCATCCTTGGTCAAAATAGACTCTCTATCTGTAGAGGGGTGAGTCAGTACCGGTGCACATGAAAGCTTCTGCTTTAGAGAGGCGAACGCTTCTCCACACTGAGGAGACCATTGAAACAAACGCCCGTTCTGAAGTAAAGATGTCAGTGGTTTAGCAATAGTTGCATATCCTGGAACGAAACGGCGATAAAATCCTGTCATACCCAAAAATGTTTTCACTTCTCTCACTGAGGCTGGGACAGAAATCTTTTTCAATCGGCACAATTTTCTCCACGTTTGGACTTATACCCTCTGCTGTTATTCGAAAACCGCAAAACAAAACTTGATTCATCCCACTCCTGTCACCAATGTAAGATCGATAATGAGCACGAGTGACTGCAAGTGTGGCGATATATCAAATGACTGTATTAAAGATGTACTGTGGGTTATATATAGATATGTATGTCTAACACACATTACTATAAAACATGTCACACTACATTATCAAGTTTTCGATTGTGTCTTGGGGAATCTCAGTCTATACGCGTCCCATATTGCTTCCCACAGTCGTTCCTGAGTTTCAAGATGGTGCTGATTAGGGTGACCATCAACCAGTGCCACAGGTTTTCATTTGGATTGGCATCGTGTTACTTCAGCTGAAAAAACCAAGCGCGCTTTCAGTCCTTGAATGTCCAGGTGCTTGTGTGCTACCGCCCACTCGTGAAGACGACGCTGGTGTTCCGGTGTCAGCGTGGCTTCTTCTAAGGTCGACACGCATAGACACTTTTCTTGAGACGACGAACAATGGATCTCTCAGACAGGGACTTGCCTGTTGCAGTGGCAAAGAGTTCGCTCAGCTGTCTCACGGCGTAGCCTTTCTGTCAGCAATGTCAAATTTCTGTAACAAGCAATCACCTCGTGCAGCTGTCTTGCAATCGTTACTGCCCACAGACAGCCTCTCAGACACTTCTGAACTGCCCCTCGTGATTTTCCGACAGATGTTGCACTAACGTGTTGGGAAAAGCCGTTTTCATGTTGGCCTTCGATTTTTGCCACGAGTTTCTGGACTAAGTTGCAGACCACGCAGCCTATGGCAAGGAGAGGAAAAACAGCACAAAATTTCACGACCAAACAAGATCACAACTGAACGAATAGGCTGTGCAGCATGCTAGTTTGCTTCCCAGTCAACAGCATGCTTGATGGTTATATTCTTCAGGATGTCAGGAATGGACAATGATGAGGATTCGTTTCCAGAATTATGTAGTGCATTGGGTGTTTCTTATACTGTTGTTTACAAGGATCCAATACTGCTTGGTCTATAGGTTGCATAAGAGATGTTGTATTTGGCAGAAGAAACGTTGTGGTAACACAGCCATCATGTGACTGCAACATGTCTGTTGATGGACGAGATGGGGCATTGTCACGAAGAAGCAGGACTTTGTATTCAATTGTGTTTTTCTTGCAGAATTGCTTCACATGAGGTACTAACTTGTGATGGACTAATCACTAGATAGTTTTCTGTTTATCCAGACTTTGCTGTGAAAAGTAGGAGTCTGGCAAGTAGTTTGTTTGTGTCCTTGAGGCAACGGGGCTTTGCGCTTTTGTTAATTAATGAAGGGAAGCGGCAGTCAACAAGTTTCAGATGCATTGGCACAACCCAGAAGCTTTACCCTATTCTTAGACTTCTTGAAGTTCTTTGCCTTCACTTCTCTTCTGGAGACAAGCGACTTATGCAGACAGAATGTGTATGTCTATACAGGGAGTTTTTCTTCCAAGTGCCTAACTTTGGAGCCCCAAGGTGTTGTACTTGTTAAGAAAGGTACCCAGTCTAGGGACGTGCCCAGATCTTGGAGTTCTGGATTATGGAGGTTTAAATGTACACAAAAGAACACGTCTGCCGTTTGTAATCCATGCATCACATGATAGGCAATAGGCTGGACATTAAGAGATGCAGTGTGGACACTTGCAATCTAGATTCGATTGTGATCTGATCGCGATCATCAGGATCTGGATCCAATTTTGATCAGTTTCTGGTCTAGTGTGGACATGGCTTCATGGTACTACTTGATGACGGGCCGACAACTCCTGTCTCTATTTGTCTCTCCAAGCAATAAAATGATTCTGACAGCAGATCATGACATTTAGACAGGACAATGAATAGATTGTATCGAGCATTTGAATACTCTTACAATCTCTACTCTTACTCTTGCTATTAATCACCAGTGTATGGAGAACTGTCTAGGGTCAATTTTAACCTGGACCTGGAAGCAGGCTACGCAAGGGATGTTGCCATACTTCACTGACAGTCTGGGTTAGATGAAGTGAGTTGCTTATCTTGATAGTGAACTGCATCACAAGTCTTTGAAAAGAGCTTGACAAGATGACACTTGTGCTTCATTGGAAGGGCTGACACGAGATTGGTTGCTCTACTTTTCTGTTAGAAGCATGCCTTTATTGGTATATTTATTCTGGCTCAGGACAGAAGAATATACAGGATTTCACATGCACACACGCACACACACACACACACACACACACACACACACACACACACACACACACACACACACACACACATATGCATGCGCGCACACACACACCCACCCACCCACACACACACACACACACACACACACACACACACACACACACACACACACACACACACACACACACACAGGCATGTGCATGAAATAACAATATACTACAGACCACAAGACCGTTGCTGCTGCTTCTAGAGTACAGGATGAGCGTGTTCACACCGGGCCTAATCATGATTAGTTCCCACGTTAGTGTGCTAATGCCATTGTTCATACTGGTCTTGATGATTAGAGTAATGCCATTCTAACGCCATTCTAACGCTGTAATAAACAGCATTAGTGGTGTTAGTGGATGTACATGACTTTGGCATGTGTGTTAGTATATAAGAAGAGCATGCCATCGATGTTTCTGATGTGGTGTTTGGATGCTGCTACAAATGCAGAAACAATGTGGCAACATATACAGAAGCTCAGACGTGTATGAAATACCTGTGTGACAACTTCTTGTCATTCTCGAAGGAACTGCCAGAGAAAGCAAACAAATGTTGCCCTATTTAAACCTAAGCACTGGATTCATCAAGACATTTCGTGCAGATTCTTGAAAGATGAAAACTGTTGAGGCTAATTACACTAACGTGTCAACGTGACTTACTAATCATAATTAGCGGTGTGAACACGTTTATAGTCAGCCTAATCATAGTTAGTACAGATGTCAGTGTGAACACGCTTTAGGACATGCCTTTTGTGGTATATGTTGTAATACACTTCAAATGTAGCTATTCAAGCAAAGAAATCTTTGGCTTCAACACCAATGATCATATTAGGTCGTAATAAAATAAATTTCTAATGTTGTTTGACTCGATCAGAAGGTAGAATATTGCTTAGTACTATGGTATGAAGCTTAATTAAGACAAAATTAGGAAGACATGAAGTTAGGATAAGCAGATGAGTCAGAAGATGAACTGTCGCATTTTTATATATGAATTTGTTGGTACTGTTGACTACATTTACTTTGGTTAGACTTCTGTGTACAGTCAGAGTATGGACGATGTATTTGGTGATGGAGATGAACAACCTGAGGCTCCTCCTCCTCCTGTTTATCTGGATGCTGAAATACCTAAATGCTCAGCCAATCTTGGCTCTGAGCTCTATTTTGTGAAACTTCCCAATTTTCTTAGTGTTGAGCCGAGGCCATTTGATTCTGCATTATATGAAGATGAAGTTGATGAAGATGAAATGATGGATGAAGAGGGAAGAACAAGACTGAAACTAAAGGTATAAACTGTCACATAATTATGGTGAATTAATTAGAATGTACTCAACAATGTGTTGTGATGTGTTTTGTCTAATTATGCCTCAGTCCGCATGTTTTATTGAAGATTTCAGTCGGTTTTAAATGAAGTCTTTGAACAAGATAGGCATTAAAAAGACTATTTAATATCTACTGCATTCATCATAACAGTTATATAAAGAATTCAGTTGGTGTTAAATATAGTCATTTTAATGCTTTTAAACGTCATTTTAATGCATTAAAGTAAAGTCATTAATAAAGACTTTTCTTTGACAAGCATGAAGAAAAAGTTAACAATATGTTGCAGACAAGTGTGAACCGAATGGTGTCTTTAATAGAAGTCGTTCACGGTCATGCGGATGTCCTAGTAGAATGTATTGATGTGTCCTTCCAAGAGTTTGGTCTCCCTAGTTGGAGAGAGAAGACAGTTGGGTTTTGTGCAGATGGTGCCTCGGTAAATCTTGGTCAAGAGGCAGGAGTGGTAGCTATAATAAAACAGGACATTCCCCATTTTATTGATATTCATTGCATGGCCCACTGGCTTGAGCTTGCACTCTTTCAAGTTCAAAAAACATCAAGATGGTAGAGACTATCAATGATGCTCTTCACAAAGTTTGGAAGACCTACCAATACAGCCTCAAAAGCAAGCACGAATTACAAGCGATATGCAGTGAGCTTGACACCATCTTCCACTATCCATCATCAGTAAAGAGTACTCGCTGGGTTGCTTACATCCATAGCGCTTTGACCACTTTCCTGAAGGGCATTAGTAGTTGTGATATTGTCAGTGACCATGGGCAATATTCTGCCATTGTAGTTCACATGGAAAGTCTGTCAGAAAGTAGACGAAATTAGACTTAGCTGCTCGAGGTCGCTCTGTTGTGCTAGCAATAAAAGGATTGAATTTGCCATTTTTGCCATTTTCTAGCAGATGTTTTCAGTGAAATGGCAAAAATTGGGTTTTCAACTACAAAAGAGGAACCTTATTTTACTATCTGCGATTAGTGCAGTAAAAGAAGCACTTGCCAGTGTTCAGGTTATGAAGTCTCATCCACTGCCTAATGGATTACTGGACAAGGTTGTTAATGATTGTTTGGCAAAGCAGCAATGTGACACAATTTAATTTCAATGTCTTACAATGACAGGGCATGCTACATCAGTAATGGTGAAACTACAACCGGAGTTTGTCAAGGTCTTGGAAATGGTAGAGTTAGGGTTTCATAAGCGTTTTGACAACCTCCGCAGAGATAACCAAGCTGAAGACACTCAAAGGTCATTCGATCATTTTTAATCTTTCATCATGACCAGTGGCCCCAACGTGACAAGCCTGCTTTGTTGTTACATGGGAACGCTGAACTTAGCACACTGACAGACTGGTTCCAAACAACCCTAGATGGAGCTGGATGCGATGTCAATGCGATACCCAGAATGGGAGAAGACTGAAAACTGTAGTAAGAAGTTGCTTCTTGGATAAGTCCTACCTAGATTGGTATGAGATGCTGAAGCAAGAAGAGCCCTATTGTAGCGACTTCAACAACATTCTGCATTTGGTTGAAATCCTTCTGGTTCTCCTAATTTCTTCAGCGAATTGTGAGAGAGCGTTTCTGCCTAGAAATGCATCAAATCAGCGAGTCGTAGCAGCTTGTCAACTGACAGGCGTTCATATTTGATACTAATTTAATACTGAAGAAGGTCCTGAGCTTTCAACATTTGATCCAACTTTGTCTGTGGCTAGGTGGAGGAGTAATGCCAAGGGAACAGCATCGAGGCAGCAATTTTATAAATCTAAGTTAAAGCGTGACATTGTTACTGTTTAGAAAATTAGTTTTGACGGTTTGCTAGCATGTGATCATGCAGTATCAGCTGAACGTTTTGATTACTTAGTTGTTTAGTGTCTGAAAGTGTTTGATGATGGATCAAAACAGAGATTATGTGTTCTCGTTTTTGAGTCAATGTTGTTGCTTGTGCATGTTTTAGGTGTAGTACAAGTACAAGATGTGTTGCGGAAAATTTAATTTGAGTTTGATGATATCACCACTCACTGACTCTTTTAGCAAACTATCAAAGCTATTGCTTTAATAATGAATTAATTAGATAGTGTAATTTGTATTATCGTAGTGAACATAATATTAACACAGTATGTTGTATAGAAGAGCAGTAGATGTGATAATGGATCTGGATCTAGTGGCAATAGTTGACAACAAAACCATGGCTACACTTCAGTAAGGCCTACCATACACACATGTGTACGCTGCTAGAATACACACACTTCGTGTAGGACTCCGAGACTTGCAATTTGCTTGACGAGTAAATTTTATTATTTACTTGCCAAGTGCGTGCATTTTTCTTAGAGCGAATGAACGAGTCTGTTGGTTCTTTCTCACTGTCTATTTGGCTATGTCTGTGAGAGTAGACTTGTTTCTGTCGATGGGGAGTTTCTGTGATGTGACATGACATGGGGATTGTTGGCAATGAGGATCATTGCTTTGCTAGTAGCCATTGATATCTACTGGGCATGCTGTTGAGAGCTGGTGAAATCATCACGCAATCAATTATTGATAATCCAGGTACTAGCACCATATGGATTACATGGAAACATGTAGCTCTCTGGGACTTACCTGCTGGGTTGTTGGGCTCCCAGTTGAAGGTAAAGACCCCACTTACCCTACTTAGAGGGTAATGCGACATAATAAAGTGGCAAAGAATACTGTCTAAGCAGGACTAACATTGTCTCATGTAAATACATACATACTTACACATATACGCACATATAACACAATGTAATTGGCAGTATAGTCTTCAAACATATACTATGATCTGTGCCCCCCAATCACAGAATGCTGGCTACGCTGCGACGCCAACCTTTGTAGTTGTGGTGCTACGCCGCATTGTTAGAATCCGTTTCTTTTTAAGTGGCACTGCCGCTTTTGTGGCGTAAGTTATACATGTCATTCATGGTAAGCAGACCAATCCGACAGTAGCTAGTGACGAGCTTAAACTGAATTCAATTAGTAGCTATAGAACCTTCCATCAGCTGGAGTGGTATAGCAACAATACAGTGGACTAAGACAGCCCATTTGCTTGGTGTACATGTAGGAGGATAACTAGTTAAAAATGCAGAGCATTGTTGAGGCGAGCCAACTCTACCGACTCTGCTGCTGGTTAGAAGAGCACGCCCCTCTTCCAACTTTTACCAGCTCTACGAGCTCTGCACTGGAAGAAGTTAGAAGAGGGGCGTGCTCTTCCAGACTCTTCTGGAAGAGGCTGGAAGAGCTCAATTGAATGCGCCCTTGATGTGTCAGCTAAGAACAATGTATGTAGAAATTTGAAGTAGACACAATTTGATTTGTACATGTGCCTCCACATCGCATAATGCAAACCACGTTGTTGTGTGTATGCTGCTACCGTTCGTAGAGACTCTAGCAAAGAAATTTACCTGTAAATTTGTCTGCTTCAAATCAAGGTACGAGTAGTTCATTCGAAGCCGTCTGTGGACGTGCGCATTTGGATATAGCGGAGAACATGGATAGAGCGCTAATGTAAAGTTATTTGTAAAATTAAGCGACGTGTTCTCACATTTAGTTGCATTTTTGGCTGCAGTCATCAAGCCGTCTCTAGAAGCTCGAACCTGTTTGCACATTCTGTTATTAGTCTCTTGGGACTGGCACGCAGCAACCTGGAGAGCCGTACATCTATTAACTTACACCTGCATTGTGACACCACAAACCATCATGTCTGTGATTGGCTCAAAATCAACGTTATTTTTGGCTGGTCAGTCGCTAGACCGTACATAGGTACGTACACACTCACATCTCAACGCAGTACAGTACACGTAGGAAGGGTCTCCAAGCCTTGCCCCAATTATAGTTTATTTCAGAGTGTGAATGTACATGGATGGTTGAATGTGACTTTCATATAACTGTTTATTTTTGCAAGCTTAACGCTTGTGTAGTTTGCGACGAAACAGTAAAGGCATGGAAAGTAATTGGCAGGTAGCCTACACAGCATATTGCAGTCAATTGGAAAGTAGATTTTTATAGAAGAGTACAGGGTGCTAAGAGCAAAACTGTTGAATTCTTGACTTGCACCAGTAACTGCATGGTAAAATGGTACTTTTCATGATATCTATTTCTCTAACTCAGTGTCTTACTTGGTTTTGGTGGCAATAGACGATGATATTCTATATTATGCAGAAGAATTGTAGTGGTTAATTTGGATGCTGGTGTGTTTACTTTTTGTTTGAGAGTTCAACCAAGCCTGCTTCTACAGTTGTGACGACTATGGCCAGAACCAGTAGTGCTTCTAGTTTCTATGCCGAAATTTCCTTTTAGAAATCTGTGATTTGTGACTATATAATATTTGGATCATCAGCAGTGAGGTTCGCCTCACTGAGTAAACTGATTTATGATAGAGTAGCAAGTTTCTGAGTTTTTTTAGAGTTTCTGCGATTGCTGTATTATTGACATGGAAAATATTTAAAATAAATAATTTAATTATTAGATATAACAATAAATAAAATATTTATTGATTAAAAAAATATTTGGAGAAGGATTGTGTAAGTGAGTCTATTTGATTTGTTCACATAGTAATTGTTCATCAAGTAGTGTTGTTGGTTATGATTATGTCAGTGCATGATGATGTGTGATTTGACTGCGTTTGTACTACAAACAGTAAAATATGACACTTTACTGCAAGAAATAGCTAAATTGCACAATTCTGCATGCCTTTGTAATTTGTCAGCAAGGATGTTATCTACGCCAAGAGCTCATCTGTAAATTGTTGTACTGTATTGTGTTGACTGTGACACACATCTGTTGAACGTTTGTGAATCAGGGACAGATTGCCAGTTGACTCAAGCGTATAGACATTTTGTGTGTAGATGTAGCAGGTGTCAGGTTTTGAGACTTATAATTATTAACACACTAGCAGCATGCGGGAACAAATGTGTTTATATGTTATGCGCAAAGCGTGGATATGGACAAACTGTTAATTTTTAGTTTTTCAGGTAATATGAGTGTTAGGGTTAGGTTTAGGGATAGTGCTAGGGTTATGGGTTAGGGTTAGGTATGCTTGAATTCTATTCGGGATCTATGGTTTGTACAGGCAATCCATGGATTGTCCAAATCCGCGCTTTGCACACAGCATATATATAATTTTGATTGTAGTATATGTTTTTTGTTGATTTATGCACTATTGTTGCTATTTGTGCAGTTTATTGTTTTGATCTGGTAGGTCGAGAACACTATTAGGTGGAGGGTTGGAAAAGATGAGAATGGAGACGACGTAAAAGAAAGTAATGCCAGGGTGGTTCGATGGTCTGATGGAAGGTTTGACTCATTAATTGGGTAATTTTAGCTTTATTTAGTCATGTTATGGTCTGTTTCAGTTTAACACTGTTACTTGGAAATGAGATATTTGATATCCACAAACAACATTTGTTAAATAGTGATCACAGCCATTTGTTTGTTCGTCAAGGTAAGGTAGTTTTGTCTAAGTTGAATTGTTGTAATTCTTATGTGCTTGCCATGTTTAGGTACAGGGTTGCAAGCACAGGCTGTATTTAGGACAAAACTTGCTTTCAGGCAAGCTAATTAGTTGATTGTTTGATCTGGTTGTGTAGAATTTTTCTATGCTTAGTCCAGTAGTCTGGTACTACTGAATGGCCTTTTTACAAGCTTCTCATATTGCCTTAGTATCTGCGTAATGAAAATAGGTAATAGAGATGTTTGCACTTCACAGCTTTAGTCATTTCTAGAAGTCTACAAAATGTATGCTAGGGAGAAAGGTATTAGTTTGTGTACCTTTTGAACTGATGGTGGAGAGGTGGCATAACTATGCCTTAATTTATAAGATGTATTAAACTTATCTAGAAGTGTGAACATCGTAATTAAGAGAGTCTGGTACTTTAGATCTTATATCACCTGCATGAAAGCCATCGAGAAGTTTACACTTTACTAGTATACTTACATTTGCTATCTGATGTCTTTATGAGACACTACAATTCTTGTGCATTATTATGTCAATGCAGTTGTCTTGTCTTTGTGTATGAAATATGCAGTTATGTGTGGAGATGATGCATATGGACACAGAGGGATTGGCAGTTGCAGAGAGACTGAATCGCATTATGTAATATTTGCATGGTACATGTCAGCATGTGATTAGAATTTTTCTCATATACTTTGAGGGAAGGCAGAAGTCAGCAAATTAGTTTCAATTGTTACACTTGTAAATGATTTTTTTATCATCTGTTGGTGTATTGATTAATTAGTTCACTCTATGTTCTTGCAAGCCTTAAAATAAGGGCAGCAGTGGTGTATTCTCAATTGATATTACCAACTTTGAAAGAAGTTGTATGCTGTTTCTATACTGATCATATGCTATATATAAGCAGCTTCTTATTAATTATTGCCCCATAAGAGAAATCACATTATGTTAAGAAACATGCTTCAATCTGCATCTACTTTCTTAATAAGACCATGCAGCTTGTATTGATTTAGCTAAATGGTGGTAGGCCAAAATTTTTTATAAACAGCCTGTAGGTTCAACTCGACTGGGTTGATTAAAATTCTAGGTTATCGCGTTTGAAAGAAAGCGAGGTATTCTACTTCACTCAAACTGTTTCTTTTGTTCAGGCCCCACTCAACAGATAGCATTACTCACAGAAAGATGACACTTTCTATGGCAGACAAGTTCAACAAAGCACAGGTGATTGATTAGATGTGTTATGGTAAAATGTTTTTGTTCTTTGTTGTAATGTTTGTTTCACGATGTAGAAAATTCGTGTACTACCTGTGATTGGTAAAGATCCAGAAACAGTGAGAACTGAGATGGTCAAGGTGTAGTTGAGATTCATAGCAGCAGTATCGTTATCTGAAAATATGTTTGTTGTTAGAAAGAGGAGGAAAGAGAGAGGGCCACGATGCGAAGGGAAAGTAAGCAGCGTCGTATGAGAGAAAAAGCAGCATCAAGAGGCCTCAGTGCTCGTTTCTTGGAACCAGACCAAGATGATGTATGTGTTTATAGTTTGTCTATTTTAGTCTGTACTTTATTTATAGGCACATTGAGGTCATGCCTTTGTCAAATTTGAATAAATAAAGCTGTTCTCAACACAGTTTGGTCAACACAGCATTAGCATCACAGAAAATGTTGATGCTTAGTATATAAGTTGTGATGAGGCAGAGCTTTTAGTTATAAATTTGTCATGCTGACTGTAGTGCAAGGCCTGTCTTGTAGTTTGAAAATGCTTTAGTTGCTTTTAATATAAAAATAATGTGTAGCCATGCTTAATGTAGTATCCATCCTTAATCATTGCATCTGCCTTCTAGCTTTTGCATCTATGGTAACTTGATCAAAGCTACTAAATTGTTTATGGGCCATGCTGTGAGCAGTCTACGTTTGTATATTGTAGTTGCCTTTTCATATTTGGAGATTTATGATATTGTTTCGTTGCCCAAGACAGATTAGTTACTTTCTAGTATACCCTGTGACGTTTTGCTTAATCTTAAGTGAATTGTTCTTATGTCATTGATGTTTGTGTACTAGTCCTTAAGATGGGTGTACCCTATGATGTTTGGTATGATAGGCTATAAAATGTATTTATTTGCTTCTCTACCGGTATGTACTTCAGCGAAATAGTGGTTGGTGCCTGAACTTCTTGAACATTAATTAATATACTTAGGAATGAAATTGCATGTTATTCCTATATGCTGCAACAAGGGGTTGATTATATTAGATGCTTGCTGCATGATTAATGGTACTGTTTGAATGTGGTTTGTTGAACAGGATGATCCTGAGAGTTTGTCGTCTATTAAGAGCAGGTTCAAGTCTGGTAGAAAGGGTTACCAGAAAGGTATAGCTTGTTTAAACAGGTTGAATAGCTATTTATGCTTTTACAGAAATTTACATGCCATTTGTTGCAGCTCAACAAACTTCTGACTTGTCAGGATTTATTGCTAGTGACGATGAAGAGGGAGAGGAAGAAGAAGAAGGTGAAGGTAGTGGAGATGAAGAATCAGAAGAGTTGGAGCGAGCAACAAAGCTTATGAAAGCAAAGGAAGATGAAGTTAGTTTGCCATTTCATGACGAGCATAATAGTCTATGATCCAACCTGAAAAGCCCTGTAAAACGTGACCATCATTGCACCCCTCGCCCGACTTTAGTTCTTTGCTTTTAAAATGTTGGTAGACTCATATTGAAGAGAAATACGAATGCTGCCCTTTAAAATTTTTGTCCCAAGTTAGAGATTTTGAAGACTTTTCAATTGCACACTTAGGATCCGTACTATGAGGCCATGTTGCGGATTCTTTTCAGTGTTCATCGCGTGATAGACACTTGTAGCAAAATGTAATATCTATATAGTAAGCTCCATTAGAAAAGTGAAGCGACGTCATCCTGATGTAGGAAATTTCTAAACCAGTAAGTTCCAACATGTAAGGATCTTTACTCCGAGGCCATGTTGCACAGTAGTAGCGATTCTTTTCCGTTTTCATCACGTAATAGACAGTTGTTCGTGTAACAAAATGTAATATGTAATTAGTAAGTTTGATTAGGAACGTGAAGTGACGTCAGCCTGATATAGGAAATCACTAATCCGGTATCACGTACTGTACGTTCCACAACACTGACGTAATGAAAGCTTGTAGAGAGTGCTTTTAGTAGAAGTATGTGGGAACGTCAAATGCAAGCAAGAATTATGTAATGGAAGCGTTTACGGACTGTATGTACATAGTATTGATTTACTGATTGAAAATGCATGCCCTCAGCATGTAAAAATGAGGTCATTTACCGTTACTAGACAGACTGGAAGAGTACAGCTGTAGCGTCAGATGTATAGTAATCGAAGTGCACTCAGTATTTTAGGTTATACTAGAACTGATGTCACTAGAAGTAGCTCCAAAATATTATGGATACAAATAGTGTTGTAGAAGTCCTGAGTTTGCATCAAGCTTTTGAAAATGCCATGCAGCCTTACTAAGTGACAAGTGCATGGAACTCAATGCTGGAGGTATGTAGTAGTCGGTTAACGTTTGTGTGAATTAGAGTCTACACAAGAAGAAGCGGACACTTGATTGCCGCTTCATGGCAAGGCATGCCGCAAACACAGTGCATGCCACTAGTGTCTTTACCCGACACAGATGTTGCCATACAGGGTGAACTCTAGCTTGCTCCACAATTTTCTTGTACAATAATATTTGAACAGGAACAAAACAGCAAATTCGTTTTATTGATTTGCCCACAATGTCTTGCATTGTAGGCCCAGTTTCCCAAGCTCTCATCTGTTTGTATGCATTTATACTGGAGGTGATTTCACCAGTTCATTTGCAGGTCGTGGTAAAATGCACGGATCTAGAGGAAGACCCAAATGCATGCTTTGGCTATATGGCAATTGAATGTTCACTAGGCTAGGAGAAACATATGAAATTGATGAAAACCTTCTTGGCGTATGGGAAAAGTTTGTGCTTTGTAAGGAAAGCTAGCCTAGGTTGCACGGCGTTTAATTAATAACAGCGTTCAATATCAAATGTTCTGTGTAAACAGCCGTATCAATCAGTTGCCTCCATGTTGTGATTCTCTGTGACTCCATATAGCTATATCCGTCGCGCAAATAACCAAGCGGCAGTCTGAAAGCATTGTCCCGAAATTCGGACTCCTGTCGGCCATGAATGGAAATTCGTTTCTGAACATCCGACATCATCAGCTATGCAATGGTCAGATCAGTTGCCGGCTCCAGAAGCGCTAATGGCATTCATTTCATGTTCTTGCAGCAGCAACTGCACTCTGGGCGCTGCTTCTGCTAAGACAATGGACGTTTCCAGTGCACTGACGCTTCTAGGTGCTCCCAAGAGCTATAGGCTGTCACAAACAGGCAGACTGTGAAATATGCAATACCGTGATGTCGTGCATGTAAAGCAGCGATAATGACTTGATCTTGATGAAATTTTCTTTTAGTGTTGGACATTCTAAAGTTAGAATTGTTGAAATGTAGCTCTTTTTTTTAGTAGATTAGTAAAACTATGAAGTCAATTATAACGATAGTACTCTACTGATCACAACAGTTGCTCGTATCAACCACCTGCATATCACATCAAGTCACTAGACTACTATAGTGTTGTGTTTTAGATGATTTCTACTGCATGTCTAAGGCTGTGTTTCCACTAGCTACACCTTAAACTAGTTTAGCTTAAATGCGTTTAAAACTAAACCAGTTCAAGAAAGCGACTGTTTCCACTAGGAACTTGCACATCTGGGATGTGCTAAACAAACCGTCTAGGAACGCATTAATTTGAAGTATTGGGCTGGTCTGTCACCAAGTCAGGGCAACTGTTGGTTGTTACTGATTCAGCATCTGCTAGTAGGAATTTGCACGAGGATGACCAAGGACACGGTCTTCTCTCTCTCTCCGTAGCTGCTGATTTCTTTCCCCTAGCTAACAACCCTTACATCTCCTAAGGGCAATCCTATCCCGACAAAATAATCAATATCATCAAAACAGCATTGTCAGAAGCCATCTAAACAAGCGCGTTACTGTCACGTGACAGTTAAACCTAAACCACTTTGCTAAACCTACTTCGAAGTAGGTTTAAGAAATAGGTTTAGGTTTAACATATAACTGGTTTAGTGCAGATGGAAACAGGTCAATTCTTAAACCAGTTTATCTTTAAACCACTTGGTAAACCGGTTTAGGCACTAGTGGAAATGCGCCCTAACAAATCAAGTACAATAGAATATGTAGAGATGTTGTAGTGTAAGGTTTTCAATACAAGAAGTGGTTAAATTACACAGAAAAGGTGTGTAGTGTGTGGTTGCCATGGCAATGAGCTCATTGCTTGTTTCTCCTATTTAGGACACTTTAATAAAAAAATTCGGACAAGGGGTGCATTGACATGTCACAATTCTGGAGTTGGATCATAGATTATTATGTTGTTCATGCAACGTCAATTTGCGATACCACTGAGGCATATAAATATAATTTGACTATGTACATGTAGTAGATAGACTTTCTATAACATGGCTGAACCTGGCAAAGCAAAATCTGTTTAGTTTTGCCTCCTTAAGCTTGTGGGAAAACTATTGGCATTTCTAGCTTACTGTGAATGCCATTCAAAACCTATATGTGACCATTCTCTGAAGAAGTTATGGCTAGGGGTGCATTTCTATTTTCTTCTGCTCTTCTGGTAGAGACTAGAAGAGCATTAGAATATTTTGACTGTTTCTTTATTTTGCTGCAAGAGGTCTAGAAGAGGTCCCATGACTTCTGCTCTTCCACTAGAAACTCAGAAGAGCAGAAGAGTAAGAGGTAATGCATGCACATCTTTTCTAAAAACGGATGGCAGGGGATACGGGAACAGTATGGAATCCGTGATAGATGTGCTAATGCGTAATTCCTCTTTGCCGGAGTCATGGAATCCTAATGATTCGCAAGCCAACTTGTCACAGGGGCCCCTATCATTGAC